>NC_046156.1:168795900-169018400 GCF_011064425.1 Rattus rattus | reverse complement strand
TTGTGTGTATAAGTATGTAGATGTGTTTAGGTTTGGCTTTCCAGACAAGGTATTACTATAAAGCCCTGGATGATTTCAGCTTAAGATCTTCCTGCTGTAGCTTCCCGAGTGCTGGGATTGAAAGTGGACATCTCTAGCTCTGAGGGTTTTTTTTTTTTATTAACTGCAATTATTTACTTATTTGGGGGAAGGAGATCTGTGCACTCCACTGAGCACTCGTAGGGCTCAGAGAACAACTTTACTTTTTAAACTTTTTATTGGTTCTTTGTGAATTTCCCATCATGTACCCCGATCCCAATCATCTCCCCCTCCCCTCGTACCTACCCTCCACCCTTGCAAAGTACCTCTACAACAGAGAAAAGACCATCTCATTGTGGAAGCTGTAGGGAGTCATAGTATGTCCCACAGTATATCCTTTTGTCTACACATCTTTGCTTGCAACTGTGCATTGCAATGACTTGTTGGTCTGGTATGAGGCTCTGGCTTCTGCTACTGTATCAATACTAGAACCTCGTTGGGACTCCTCTCAAATATCCTGTTACTGCTCTGTGTCATGGAGATTATATTCTTTTGGGTCTGTGGGGCCTATAGGATCTGTAGGAACCCTTCATGCACTTCAGCAGTTCATGCATGGGGTAGATGTGGGAATGGGCCAATTCAAAGCCCTGGATCTGTACTTCAGAGGTATCTGAGCTGGTCAGCCTGCCTTTCCTGTCCTTGCACCTTGGGGTTCTCTAACCAGCAAACTCCTCACCCCCCACTGGGGCCAGTTCTACCCTGCTCCCCAGTATTGGAGCCAATGAGGAACAGGAACAGGTCTCCCACTCTCATGACCCTGGGACCAACTCTCTCGCAGGCTGCAGGGATGATGGAGGGAAGGAGGGCGTGTCCCCCTCCTCCACGCCACGCACAGCAGACAAGAAGTGGGGCTGGCTCTCCCAGTGCTGCAGCTGGTGAGACAGAAAACAATGTCTAAGGATGAGCTAGCGCCTTCTACCGTGTGGTACCTGGGGGTCAAACTCAGACCATCCATCCATCCATAAGGCTTGGTGGCAAGTACCACTGTGGAACCGTTGTCCTAGTTAGGGCTTCTATTGCCATGATAAAGCCCCATGACCAAAAGCAACTAGGGGAGAAAGGAGTGTAATTCTCAAGTCCACTCCATCACTGAGGTACACAAGCAAGACCTGAGGCAGCAGCCATGGAGTTCTGCGTACTGGCTTGCTCCTTGTGGCTTGAGCATCCAGCTTTCTCATATAACCCAGGACCACCAGGGCCATGGTTGACATCACATGCAGTGAGCTGTGCCCTTCCAAGTCAATCATTAATCAAGAAATTTGCCTATAGGACAATCTTACAGAGCCATTTTCTTTTTTACTTTTCTCTTTTTTTCGGAGCAGGGGACCGAACCCAGGACCTTGCCCTTGATCAAACCTACGCAAAGAACTACCGGCTGTTGCAGGATATTTGGTCACACTGTGAACCCCGAGATTGTGTTGTTTACTGGGAAAAAAACATTTCTAGCTGTGGTGTGGCTCAGCCCTAGCACACACCTTTAGTCCCTCCGGCTGGAGTGCAGACGTGCCCTTAGTACATACCATTAATCCCAAACAATGAAGGTAAACTTAGTTTGTAGAAGGGAGCACCAATGTTTGAAAGTGACTCTAATTGAGACAAAGTGACGAGTCAGAGAAATGACAATGACAAATAGGACATGCCCAACTCTCAGGAGAAGAGAGAGAGGCAAGGGGAGCGGCTTAAGAGAGCAGTGCAGAGGAAGGAGGGAGCTTTACCTGGACAGTTATAGAGAGACAGGTTGCAGAGAAAGAGCAAGCTAGACACAGGTGAAGACAGAACGAGCCAGGGAATGAGTAGGATGCAGACGGTTAGAACAGACTGCTGGAGTTAGGTTTTGCAGCAAAGGAGAGCAACTCAGAGTCTGAGAGACTCTGCAAGTCTCAGAGGCTGAAAATACCCTAAGCCTAGATAAGATTGTACAGGGGCTAGAAGCTTCCAGCACTAGGCCTAGGTTAGCAGATGGAGGCAGTAAACCTCTGAGATGAGAATAAAAGATACTGTTGCAGCATGCAAGGAAGGAATGCTGACAGCCAAAGAAACAGTCGTCTCCAGGGAAGAGCACGCCAACTGGCTATCCCATACCAAGTGGTCAGCCCTGAAAAACATACATATATGTAACGCAATACAGACTGAGCAAGTTATATTTAGGAGTGTGTGTGTGTATGTATGTGCATGTGTGTAAAACAGCAATAAATGAAAAAAGAATGAAGAGAATAGGGTGAGGGAGGGCTGGAGGGAGGGGAAGAAGGAAGAAACTAATATAATCATTCCATAATCTCAAAAGATAAAGTAATTTTAAAAAATCCCTCTACCCAAGTGTGTCTAGGTGTGTGTCATGGTCACAAAAACCAGCTGGCACAGCGGTCTCACTCTTTGTGCTGCTTCTTATGAGACATTTCTTTCCTTCCATAAACCTCCAGTCTCACTGCATTCTCTTCCTCCACCCTCACTCACGCTACCTTTCCTAGCTTCTGTGCCACAGGTGTTAGTGGCCAACGGGAACCCCCGTGTGAGTCTGCTCTCTAGTCTAACAAGTGCCTGAGAAAAACCAGTGTGCAGAGAGAAAAGGGTTATCCTGGTTTACAATTTTGTAAACACCATTCTATGATCTGTACCAAGGCACCATAACACGGCAGGAGACTGTGCCTGGCAGTTAGCCTCAGAGTCACAAGCCAGCTACGGTGAGGCAGAAAAGCAAGAGGCAGACCATGGTACCAAAATCTCATTCAAGGGGACGCTCCCCAAAGACCTAAACATCTGCCAATAGACCCCACCTCTCAAAGTTTCTATCAAAGCTGCCAAGCTGGTGACCAAGCCTTTAACAGGAGGACTTCTGGGGACATCTAGGTGACAACACTAACTAATTGCTCAGGGAATTGTTCACGCCTATTTGTGACATAAGGCGTTTGTGAAGGAACCAGGAAACCAGCCTGGGACTAGGAAACCAGTGGGGTAGAATCTTCTAATGATTGCCTGGCTATTAACACTGCACTCCATTTAACGTGCCTTACAGGATTCCGAGCCACATTGCAGACATCTCAGACTTACTTATTACAACTTCCAGCAGATGGTGTCTTGTTCTAATATATTAGTATGCAAATGGCAGTTTTTTAACAGATGGAATCAAAGTGCTTTGGGCAGATTTAGGTATAATTTTCTACTTTTTTTCCCCAGCATTGCAGATCAAATTCAGGCCTTTGTATGCCAGGTCAGCACTCTATCGCTGAGCTCCACTGAGGCTTAAGTGCCCCTTTATGATTAATACAATCACGTTGTACACGACAGCAGCAGCCAGGCCAGCATGCATAAAGCGGCAGAAACTCTACCACAGCTGTTCTAGAAAAACAAAGCCCTCCACCTTAAAAGATGTCTCTTCATCTGAGTGTGACTTCACTGGGATTAATATTAGTTGAAACACCCTCCAAGTCACAAAATCACTAGGAAATACACCTCTGGCTGTGGCTATGAGTATGTGCCCAGAGAAGAACACCTTGCTTATCTTTCTGTTGCTGTGATAAAATATTCTGACAGAAGTGACTTGGGAAAGAGGGGTTTTCTTTGGCACAAAGTTCAAAGTTATAATGCATCGTTGTGGAGAAATCACAGCATCGGGAGCTGGAAACAACTGGTTACATGGCATCCAAGAAGCAGAGAACAACGAACACTGGTTCTCAGCTCCTTTTCTCCTTGCCATGCAGTGCAGATCCCAAGCCAGGGGATGGTTCCGCCCAGAGTAGACAAGTCTTGCCATCTCAGTTAACCCAATCAAGATAGTTCTCAAAGGCATGACCAACAGCCCATCTCCCAGGTGATTCTAGGTCTGAGCAAACTATCAGTTGAGACTAACCATCACAGGAGGCAGGATACATACACAGATGTGAGCAGTATCATCATCCCATGGTTCCCAGAATTAACAAAAAGGAAGTCGTGAGCTGACCCCTGGTGTCATTGGCCTTCCACTCTATATTTCTGCCTTGTGCTAACAACACTCCAAGCAATAGAAGTAGCCGACCACAAAACTGAAACCTCTGAAATCAAGAGCCAAATATTCCTTCTTTAAGTTGTTATCCACAGTATTCTGTCACTGTGGTGACAAACTGATTAGCATGATTGCTAGTGTGAAATATTAAGAGTGGGCCCTGTAGAGAGGTCATTGGTCACTAGTACTCTGTCTTTATGAAATGGGCTGGCCGGTTCATAAAATTGATGGTTTGCTGGATTCATGGGTTATTTCAAGTGTGGCTTTGGTATAAGAAGGGAGCTCTCAGTGGCTTGCTAGCTCCATCTTCTATAAGCTGGTTCACCTTGGGGTTCAGAAGAACATTCCTGCCAGCCACCGCATTTTGAACTTTCCAGCCTTCAGAACAATGAGTCACACAAACCTCTATTTTTCATTAGTTATTGCCTGTGGCATTCAGTTATAGCAACATAAAACACAATATGGCAACAATCCTATGCCAAATGTTAACCACAAAGGAATCTAGCCAGAGGCTGCTGCCTGGCCCCGGTGTGCAGGAATTCATGGAAGGATTCTCTGAGAGCCAATCCACAAGGGTGACCTGGAGATTTATATCACGTCTCTGCTTTCCTGTGCTCCTGAAATTAAAAATCCTTTGATCTTCAGACAGCTCTGCAGTCCCTGTGGTGAAAATCTGGTATAGCAAGCAGGAGATAATTCTGGAATCAGCAAAAATGTGTGCATGTGTGAGTGTGCATGTATGCTGTATTCGTGAGTGTGCATGTGATGTTTGTGTGCATGTGTGCTATATGTACACATGTGTGAGCATGTGTGTTGCTGTGTGTGAGTGTATGTGTGCTGTGCATGTGTGTGTGTGTGTCTCTGTGTGTGTGTGCGTGCTGTGTTGTGATATTTTGTTGTATGACAGGTTGTCATGTAGCTCACACTGACCTAAAACTCAGTAGCAACATGGATGACTTAGAGCCCCTGATCCTCCCACCTCTACCTCCCAAGAACCGTGGGATAATGATACTCCAGGCATGCGCCACTCCCACACCAACAAAAAGTTCCTTTTTATGATTCATTATGCTTTGCAATTTACCAGGGTGCTGTGTTATATTTACAATGCCACTAAGCAGCTCATAAAGTTCTCCCTGTGTTAGTTCAGCTATACTGACGTGCGCATGGGGCTTTGCTGGGAAATCGGAGCACACACATTAATAATTAGCACCTTCGACACCTGATACTCCATCCAGACAACAGTAAAGGAAGGCGAGAGGGAAAAAGTATTAACAGCTAAGGAACTTCAGAGGCTAAAGATGTGGTACCTTTAGAAACATAGAAAGTGTCTGGGTCAGAGGGAAAACAACAGCCCTGCAGTCCTGTCCAGTGGTCGAGCTGCCCCTAAACAGCGGTGAGGTCTCCTGACCTGCAGGTTCTATCCACTCAGAGCCCTGCAGGCCACATAACCCCAGGTTCCCATCAGTTCCCTTACCTCTCAACTCTCAAGGGTGTGGCAAGAGCTGGTCAGGTCCGGATGAATCACTTTGGAATACTGAGTGTGAAACCCCCCAGCCAATGAAAGAGCCACTAACAAGCCTGTGTCTCCTTTGCCCCAGAGGAATTCTCCATCTACATCAGAGAGGTCAGACAACACAGCTGTCCTCAGATCTACTGGGGTCAATACTTCGAACTTCCAAAGTCATTTATGATAACTCTGAGAAGAGAATCTGTGGGAAAATGTGGGAGACCGTCAAACAATGGCCTCTGGACATCCCTAAGGACGACCAAGGCAGAAAGTGAGATGGAAGCATTAGGAGTTTGGGGATCGGGGCTGGGGACTTAGCTCAGTGGTAGAGCGCTTACCTAGGAAGCGCAAGGCCCTGGGTTCGGTCCCCAGCTCCGAAAAAAAAAGAACCAAAAAAAAAGAGTTTGGGGATGTTGGGTTAGTTTTGTTATTTGGAAAGGGGGCATGTCTCAACACTGCTCCAAGCCTCAGTGTAGAAGTGAGGAGTCACATGGAACCTCCCTGACCCCCCGCCTCTCAGGACCACTTAGGGGTGTGGTAGGAGAGTCGACACTGAAGACAGCAGTGTCAGACCCTGTTTCTCTTATTCAGACTTGTAACCTAACCTAACCCTATTGATTCGAAATTTGCACACGCTCTTGAATTAACCCTTTCCACTCTGGTCCATTATTTCCAGCTGGGGCTGCATTTTTGACAGGCCATGGTCAGAATCAGTGTAAGCCCAATACCATCTGTTTTCCTAATGACTAGATTAACTTAGGGGTAACAAGAGGCAGGAAACAATACAATTGGAGCTAGGGACGTACGGAACCACCTGGAAGCTAATTCCTACTGAGAGATTGAAAACCTGTCTTACACCTTGTCATGTGGCGTGACGTCATCTAGGGGTCGATCCAGGAACAGGACTGTTTCAAGTTGAAAACTGGAGGGTGAGCTCTGAGGCACATTGGAAGAATGTCAGTCTTCTTGCATCTTGAGTGTCAGGAATGAGAGAGAGAGAGAGAGAGAGAGAGAGAGAGAGAGAGAGAGAGAGAGAGAGAGAGAGAGGAACTAAATCTATGAAAGATAGAAGCATAAAGAACAATAATTCATGATGGAGACCTACTGCTAAGACTGAGGGATCTTTTAAGCCACCTGTAAGATATCCCAAATACTCCAGAGCAGGGAGCCAGCCAGCGCCAGAGAGTACAAGATGTAGAGTGGCACAGGACACATGCATAGAACAGTCTCACACCTTGTTCACGCCTTGCTGTTGATCTCGTGAAATTGTTTCTGCACAGAGCCCCACCATCTTCATTTTGTGCCGAGTTGTGTGAATTATGCAGCTGGTCCTGGTAAAAGCGTCTGTGGAACTCAGAGCACGGAAGTTCTGAGCACTTAGTTCATGCTTCACTTTAAGGTAAGTGACGTCTTTCTTTTAAAAAGGATTATCTCTATTTTATGCTCTGAGCATCTGGTTTGCACGTATGGATGTGCACCATGTGTATGACTTGTGCCCTCTGAGTTTCAAAGACCTATGGATAGCTGCATCTACTACGTGGATGCTGAGAACAGAGTCTGAGTTCTCTGCAAGGACAGTAAGAGCTCTTCACTGCACAGCCATCTCTCCAGACCCCAACTCCTTTCTTTTTTTTTTTTTTTTTTTTTTTTTTGGTTTTTTTTTTGGAGCTGGGGACCAAACCCAGGGCCTTTCGCTTGCTAGGCAAGCACTCTACCATTGAGCTAAATCCCCAACCCCCCAACTCCTTTCTTAAATGATGCTTTCCCTCACCTCAAATTATTCACACTTAGGACAGAATTAGAGAGATGTCCAGTTAGACCTGAGTGCCTGAGCCACGTGCAGAGAGAGAGAGAGAGAGAGAGATGTGTGTGTGTGTGTGTGTGTGTGTGTGTGTACATTCTTCCCTCATATAACACATCCCAGACACAGTTTCCCCTTGTCCTCTCCTCCTAGACCCTTCCCCCACCTCCCTTCTACCCCAGATCCACTGTTCTTCCATTTCCCTTCAAAATACAGCAGGCCTCCCAGAGACTTCAGCCAAATATGGCGTATTGAGTTACAATAAGACTATACACTTACTTCATATCAAGACTGTTGAGGCAACCAGTAGAAGGAAAAGTGTCCCAAAAACAGTCTAGAGTCAGAGACAATCCCCGCTCCCAATATTAGGAGTCCCACAAGAACACCAAGCTAAACAACCTTAACTTGTATACAGAGGGCCAGACCCACACAGGCTCCCTGGTTGTTAGTTCAATGTCTGTGAGCCCCTATGGGCCCTGGTGAGCTGATTCTATGGGTCATATTCTTGTGCTATCCGTGTGCCCTCTGGCTCCTACGATCCCTCCTCTCCCTCTCCCATGAGATTCCCCAAGCTCTGTCTCGAGTTTGGCAGTGGCTCTCTGCATCTGCTCCCGTCAGTTGCTGGATGGAGCCTCTCTGATGAGGATTATGCTCTACGAGTATAGCAGATATCATTAGGAATCATTTCATTGACTTCTTTTTCCAATCGTGTTTAGCTCTAGCCCAGGTCTCTGGGCTAATCATCCTTTGCTTCCTGGCCCTCCAGGCAGTGTCAAGGGTGGGCTCCCTCTCGTGGCATAGGTCTCAGGATGGACCAGTCATTGGTTGTCCACTCCCACAAGTTCTGTGCCACCTTTACCCCAGCACATCTTGCAGGCGGGACAAGTCGTAGGCCAAAGATTTTGTGGCTGGGTTAGTGTCCCAATCTCTCCTTGATTCTTACCACAGACACTACTGCTTCCCAGATAGAGCGTTGCTGGCCCCAGCTGCCTTCTCTGTGGCCTTCGGATGGAGCAATGGGGAAGTTCTGGAGAGCGAGTGCCTCCAGAAGCAAACCACTCTGGGGATGAATAAGTGGGCAGGGCCCTGAGGCTCTTTAGATAATTCTGAACCATGTTCTCCGTTATTCTCAACACTCCCTCCCAAGAGCTCCAGCTCACAGAGGAGACTTGATCTCACCAAGGGCTTTGCTGAGTTCCTTAGTTTCCTCATCTCCATTCTCCTGGGAGAGTGGTTTGATTTGTGAATATACCCCTTGCATTCAAATCCTCACTTGGGGCTGCTTCCTGGGGAACCTAAGCAGCTACAGTAAGCCATGTCCTAACATCTAGGGCAGGCAGGAGGAGCCTTTCACCACAGTGTCCCAGCCAAGAGTGTCTGAGGGTTGGAGAGAAATTATCTTCCCTCCCCCATAGCTGATAGAGCGTTCCAAGTTAGACTCACATCTACTTTCTCTCCGTCTGTGCCAGCAAACAAAGACTGCCAAGAAGTTAAGAGCATATCTGCCCTCCTCCCTGAGGGGTCATAGGTCAAGCAGCTCTGCAGCTACAGATCCAGGCCCCTAGTCAGAATGCCCACTGAGGGTATTCTGAGCTTCGTTTGTTAGAGTAGAGGTAAGCGTCCTTCCACCTGGCAGATGGTAGCCAAGGGTTGAAGATGAGAACCCACCTCCCTCAAAACAGTAAAGACTGTGGAGCTAGGGACAAAAAGAAGCAAGTGCCGGAGGAGGAAAAAAAAGAAAGTCTTTACTCGCCTGAAACGAGATGGACTCTTTCCCAACAGAGTCAACTGGCCCGAACCCTTGAGGGCTCCCTGAGCCTGAGCCAACCAAAGAGTGAGCATGGGCTGAACCTAAGCCCTGAGCATTTATGTGCAGCTTGGTCTTCATGCAGGTCCCCAACAGCTAGAGCAGGGCTGTCCCTAAATCTGTTGCCTGCCTGCGGATCCTATTCCTCTAACTGGGCTGCCATGTCTGGCCTTAGTAGGAGAGGATGCACCTGGTCTTGCAGTGACTTGATTTGCCAGGGTGGGGAGAAACGGGGTACTCCCTTCTCAAAGGAGAAAAGGGGGGTGGGAGATGTCTGTGTGAGGGAGTGACTGGAAGGAGGGAGAAGCTGTGATCAGGATATAAAGGAAATTAATTAATTAATGGGAAAAACAAAGTTGGACTTCTTCCCCCTCTTCCTCTTCTTCTTCGAGACAATCCCACTATGTAACCTTTTCTGGCCTGGAATTTGCTATGTAGACCAGGCAGACCTCAAACTCATGGAGATCTTCCTGCCTCTGCCTTTAGAGTGCTGAGATTAAAAGTATATGCTCCCATGCCAAGTAGGATGTAGACCTTTAATGACGGTTGACCTCATCCGCCAGCACGGGTATCAGAGGAAATTGAAAACAAATCCGAACCCTTTAGTTTTTCCTCCATCTATTTATCCTCACAATTCCCACCTTTCCAAGTCTAGAACTGCTTTTCTTTCTCTTGCACTTCTCTAAAGACTTCTTTGTTGTTGTTGACGACGCTAGACAAGCCAGAGTTCGAAGCTACCACCTCTTTCACCTAGGTTCTCTCACGTCATAGAGACCTTATGCATAAACACACTTGCTTGTATTTCTCTGGTTAATCTGTCTTGCATCACAGGGCTCCAACAGTGAACATGTACAAGTTGAGACTTTTAAGTCCTCCCCAGAAGTGGATGTGGCCCTCCAAACATCACTCCACTAGGCGTGACCTCCACTCTCCCAGGTCTCCTCATCCTCCAAAGTGACTGCTCATTCTCCACTTACCTCACTCATGTCCCAGACAGCAGGGAAGGGGAAGCAAAAGAGAGGGGACCACTCATGAGACCCCTTAATGGTTATTGTATATGTCTAGTGAGTCTATAATAATGGCCAGGCTCTGCTCTTACAGCTCTATCGAAGAGGGAAGAGAAGGAGGGTAGGAGGAAGGAAGGAAGGCTTCTGCATGGAAGTCTGGGAAGTGTAATGGTTACTCTGAACATGTACCCAAATTTAAATGCCATTCTACTTCTATAGAAGAAGAGAACAACATGGAGGAGCAGCTAATGGTCCTTCCCACCCGAGCCTCCAAGAGTTCCCTGTGCTCTAGTATGACCCAGGAAAAGCAGAATAATTCTTCTTGCCCTGGAGAGGGTCTGATGTGACTGTGAGAACTCCTGGTCCTTGGGACGCACTGTAAGTGGGGATGTGGGAGGCAGGCAGGTCACTGAGGCTGCACGGCTGTCTCTTCGAGGATGCCAACCTGAATGGAGGGCAAACGAGGTCCAGATGCCCTCCATGATCCTCACAAAGGGAACCCGGGGTGGGGGGAAACGGTCTGAACTGGCATAGAGCATGTTCCTGCCACCCCAGTGAGATGAGGATGCGACAGCCATTGAGGGCTGTCACCAAATGTTCTACTGCCCTGCTTTGTGTTTTCCTGCCCCACCCCCGGAAGTACAAGTGTCTGTGCGATATGTTTTGCCAGTTACGTGTAAGCGAAACTGACATGCATCCTGTGTAGGCTGAACAGGGGAGCCTGTGCTGGTCAGTTTTACCTCTTATTTTGGCTGAGCTACAGTATCCCATTTCTGATCAAACCGTGTAGATGCTTCAGCGAATTCACGTTAGATGCATCTGATATTTAGATCAGGAGGCTTCAAATAAAACGTTACCCTCCAAAATGCGGGTAGGTTCGCCTGATCCATTGACGATTGTAAGGGATGAGCGTCAAGGTCCCCCTAAGACAGAAATCCTGCCTCCAGACTCAAGCCGTAATGTTAGTTCTTCTCCGGTCTCCAGCCTCCTTGCCTTGCCTACGCTGTAGATTCCATATCTGTCAACCCCCACAAATGTGTGGGCCAGAGAAATTTTTGGTTCCGCCTTCTTCTCTATTTCTTCTTTTTTCCCAAACACACACAAACACCCCTACTGCCCACTGGTTCTGCTTCTCTGGAGAGCCCTACACAGAACCTACAGGCTGTTGATCATGTTTTCCTTTCCTGCCCTTGGAAACGTGTGGAGGTCGATCTCTTAATCCTAGATCCTTGAGAGACTACAACAAGTAGAGTCCAAGCAAGTGAGGCAAGAGAGCAGAGTAGAGAGTGGGGTGCATTAGCATCTGAGAGAAGCCAGTGGGAAGGGAGGAGGACTGGAACCCTGCTACCCTGCCTAGCGTCACGCCCATAGGTAACAGAATTTGCACAGAACATGATCCAGCTATGCAAACAACCTAAAGAGGCCTCCGTCCTTTGTGTGCCAGATGCCTACTTTTTCTCCAAGTTCCCTCCCCTGCTTCTCACAGAGCACTCCCTTGCTTCCTTTGTTTTTGTTTGTTTTATTTTGTTTATGAGACAAGGTCTCACTGTAACCCCAACTGGCCTGGAACTCACTATATAGACCAGGTTTGCCTCAAACTGATAGAAATCTACCTTTCTCTCCTTCCAGGGTCCTGTACCACCATGTCTGGCCAAGTGTGTTCGTTCTTACGAACTCTCTCTCTCCTGCTATTACTATCTACAAGCTCCTTCCTGGTTCCTTGGCCTAGGACACAAGAATCTGGACATTCCTTCAGTTGCCCAGCAAACCTTATATTCGGTGATAACGCCAGCTCCTTTGTGTTAAGCCACTGAGTTGGGGTAGGGTCTATTGTCCCACAATGTAGTCTAGCTGGCCAGAGACACAAAAGAGAAATCAGGATCCATTCAGGAACAACGCTCCCTGTCTTCTGTTCTGGAGTCTGAAAATTAAGACTCATTCCTTTTCTAGAATTCACTACTTCTTATTTCTGCAGGCCAGTGTCATGTCAGGTGTTTAAAGTCTCCTGAGACCAGAATTAGCTCTTCAACTTTGCACTCCTTCAAGTATCCCAGGAGTTAATGTTCTAGTCTCCTTCTCTCATCTGCTCCAGCTTTAAAAGTTCTAAAATCACCTCTTCCTGCCAGCTGTGCTGGTGCTCTCCGGGAATCCCAGCACTTGGGAGTCAGAAGTAGGTGAGTTCAAAGCTAACCAGGCTTCCTCAGCAGGTTCGGGTCAGCCAGCCAAGGATAAGCAGTGAGCCCCTATCAGAAAACAAAAGAGCGAAAGAAAAGAAACTCAAAAATGACCTCTTCCTCTCAACTTATGAAAATATTTCTTAGAGTGAGAGAAATCAAAACTTTATCAAAAGAAATAATAGGGGTTGGGGATTTATCTCAGTGGTAGAGCGCTCGCCTAGCAAGCGCAAGGCCCTGGGTTCAGTCCCCAGCTCCAAAAAAAGAAAAAAGAAAAAAAAAAAAGAAATAATAAACAAAGTCCTGTAATTCTCAATAAAAGCTTCATTTCCCCCCCACCAGGGCATTTGCATTTGAAAGAAAATTAAAAAACAAAACAAAATCTGACACAAGGGAAGCTGTAGGTGGGGAACAACCAGAAGGGGAAATTAGGGAAAATGCTTGCCTGCGATCTGAAAGATATTCTGGAGCAAGGGTGGTTTCCACAGGTGCTTGCAGATACAACCAGCATCCCTGGGTTTCTGGAAGCTTCTCTGTGGCACAGAGCAGAGACCACTCAGAGTCCCTCACAGAGGCACCAGTTACCCTTCTAAAGGCTCCTTATGCTGTTCACACTCTCGCTTCCAGCATCTCGCCTCCTCCTAAGCCCCTCAGGTTGGGATTCTGGTCACTTAGCTTTCACAGGGTAGCTTCCCTGAGATGTGTTCTTTGAAGCCCTATGCAAAAGTATCACCCTGAATCACATCTCCGCTCTCACGCACCCCAGGAGGTTTACCTCTTATTCCACAGGTCATGTTTATCCATAAGACATGTGAGGACTCCGTTCAAAATGCAAGCGGAGCAAGATTGGAAGTCCAGATGTTCACACTGGGATGCAGTCCAGAAAGCTCTATTTTTACATGCTCTTCTCCAGGTGGCTCAGTGCAGGCTGGAGGGAGACTATATTTGCAGAAATCGTGCCCCAGAGAGATGTAGGGTGGGGGTTATTAGCTCAGCCTCCTTTCCCTCTTGGCTTCCTCAGCTCTTTTTCCCAGTCAGCTCTGACTTCATTTGTTACTGATGTAGCCAGGCCATCTGCTCTCAACTTTAAAACAAAACAAACAAAAGCAACAAATGCAAGACGAGCCTTGCTTCTAGGAATTTCGGTGCCATTTGTGGTTCTCTTTCTGTGCGCAAACGGATCTGTCCTTCTCTGTGAGGACATCTTTAATGGCAAAGTGGAGAATGACTTGTGAATCCCTCTCACACTCGGTTTTTGCAGGCTTTGCATTGGACCAGTGATGGGGCCTGAAAGTAAATGCAAAAGAAAGCATCAGAAACCTGCTCAAAAGAGTCAAACGAAAACATCAATAACCAAGAATAAGCACATCTGTTTAATATCCTGTCTTTATAACAGTGGCCATGGCAGCATCCAAAATCAGACAGGACACATCCCACTCGGCCAATCAAAGGGTTAATTCCTATGGCCCATAAAAAGAGACTGCACAACCACATCTTCCAGCCTCACACACCTGGAAAACATTCTCTCAACCTGACTCCAGCACAGCCGTCTTTGACCAAAATCCATGCACCCCCTGGTGGTCGGGAGGTAAACTACAGTTTACAATAGGAGAATCGGAAGGTTTTTCTAGTTTTGTATTTCATGTCTCTTCTAGTCAACATCCACACGGAACTTTTCCCTGGAACAGCTTTGCAGGAACAGCCTCCTCAGACCGTATTGAGACAACTTTAAAGGTAAGATGCCACAGTTCTTACAGGCAATGGATGGTCACCTCCAGGGACAAGCCTCGGTGACAGATTACCCAATCCCAAGTGGTCAACCCTAAATGTGCATACACACAGGCAACACTCAATGAATCCACCAGGTGGCATTTGCATTTATGCACCTACGTGTTTGTGTGTGTGTGTGTGTGTGTGTGTGTGCACGCACGAGCGTGCACATGTGCGCGCGCGCGTATGAATAATTAAAGAAGAGGTCACGGATTTGAAAGGGAGTGGGGTGGAGCATAGGAGGAATTGGGGTAGAAATAATGTTAGTACAAAAATAGCAACATATCTGCTTCCTCTAAAACAAATGACCTGCTCTCTGGTTACTAATAACCTGGTAGATATGGAGATTAAAAAATGTAAAAGGAGAAATTATCCAAGTGCTGTGGGGGGGGGGAAAAACCTCTAAGCTACTCATAGCTGTCTCAAGATATTTACTACTTTTATATTTTATTTATTACTTTATGTGTATGTGCACATACACACATGTTAGTGCACTGGGTAGTGGTCAGAGGAAAATCAGTTAGATTTTCCTACAGAGATGTAGGGACTGGATTCCTGAGCACTCTAACTGCCTCCTACATATCCGTTACCTTCACTCAGAGAGTGTGAGAGTTCCTTTCCTTCTGTTGTAGTCCCCTTTCCTCTGAAGTGTATCCGTTTGTTTGTATTCTATTAATCCAGTGGTTCTCAATGTAGGTTTCCACCCCTTTAAGGTGAACAACACTTTCACTGGGGTTACCTAATACCATTGGAAAACGCAGATATTCACATTATGATTCATAGCAGTAGTAAAATTACAGTTATGAAGTAGTAACAAAATTCATTTTACAGTTGTGGGTCACCACAACATGAGGAACTGAGGAACTGGATTAAAGGCCGCAGCCTCAGGAAGGTCGAGAGCCTCTGGTTTGAATGAACGCTTAATTTTTCCTTTTTCCATTTGCCTCCTTCCTTCAACTACTTAAATCTCCAATTTGTCTGACCTGCTCTCTCTTCTAACCCCACTAAATTGTCGTCTAGTACCTTTCTGCGTCCATTTGTTGGACCGTTGGTTTTCTGAGACAAGGTCTCTCTCTATATACTCCTAAGTATCTTGGAGCTCTCTATGTAGCCCAAGCTGGTCTCAGATTTATAGACATCCCCCTGCCTCTGCCTCCTGAGTGCTAGCATTAAAAGTACCACACCTGGCTTGCATGCATTTCTAAACTCTTTTACCAAAAAGACAGAGACCCTGTGCCCCCTTCATATAGAGGGGGAGCGGGGAAGAGAAAACATTAAAGGTAAACCACACGAATGAGAAAAATCACAATACAACAAGGCCAAGATCTATCAATTATTTTCCCAATACTGTTTTTCAGACGAGTTTATATAACATATTATCCTTGCATCAGACACATTATGTAGTCAGAGATAACCTTGAACTTCTGATAGAGTCTCTTGCCTTCATCTCCTGAATCCTATAATTCTAAGCATGCCCTGTCATTCACAATTTTACTCAGCCTAGTGCTTGCCCTCAACCAACTGAATTGTACCCCAGCCTAGGCAAGGATTTTCTATTTTTAAATTCTCATTCTTACATCTATTTACACCACAATAATTTATTTACTTAATGTACACACACACACACACACACACACACACACACACACACACACACACAATGCGGCTCACTCCAGGAATTCAGAGAATAATTTCCAAAAGTCAGTTCTCTCCTTTCACCATGTGATCCTGGGAAACTGAACTCAGGTAGTCAGAGGCGGCGGCAGGCAGGTGGCCCCACTGAGCCACCTTGCCGGCCCCTGTCAAGCATTCTCAATAGGTAGCCTACACTACGGCTTGACCCCGGTTCAAATGTGTTCCTTCTATGGTCGTGCCTCAGTTTCGTGTAGTGGAGGTGTGATGTCCGTTTGCCGACGCTGAGAGATGGTAGAGGGGGTGGAGCTCCCGTTAAGGGGTGGAGCCTATCGGAAAGAAACTGAGTCATTTGGGGCATCGACTTCGGAAAGGCTTAATCTGTTCTCTTGGTATCTTAGGTAGCTCTCTCATAATGAATTGTTTATGAGCAGAACAGGACTGGCCCCTGATCCCCACTGCCACACCACCTCTGTGGCTCTGGCTCCCTGTGATTTCTTCTCCATACATTAATGCAGCTGTGATGACATCTACCAGGAGGATCTCACCAGAACCAAACAAATGTCAGCAGTACTCGCTTAAAGCTCCAGAGTTATGGGTAAATAAGTCCTTTTTTTTTCTTTATAAAGTATCTAGTCTCTAGTACTTTGATACAGCAACAGAAAATAGACTAATTCAACACCTACCCACAGAAGGTTCATTTATTGATAATGTTGTTTATTTGAAAATTCTTTCAGAAAACTCAGAACTCCCTCATTTTATGTCTTGATCTCTCGGACAAAATAGAGGATTTTGTTATAAAAACAAATGTTAGCTGGAATGTGGCTTGGTGGTAAAGTGTTTGCATAGCATGTATAAAGTCCTGGATTTTATCTCCAGTGTTGAAAAGAAAAAAAAAAAAAGTCTAGTTCTGAAGGGGGAAAGTGTGTGGTAGTAAAAAGTATTCGGTGAGCAGTACAGAAAAGACAAGAAAGACTCGATTAATTTGCAGGCTAAACTCAAAGCTTCCTGGAGGAGATGGCATTCCAGGGAGACCCAACTGTTCCAGGAAGACAGAAGAAAGTCATTCAAGACCTGAAAATCAAACACAGGTCAAAGAAAACGTGAGTCACTGAAGCAAGCCCAGGACTGGAGGGTGAGCAGATGGTGGAGGCCCAGCATTAGCTCAGTCGTCTGAGCGCGTCTCCACCAGGAGCAACAGTGAGGACCAAGGGAAGGCAGGTTTCCAGGAAGCAGGAGCAATATCTAATGAATGCTGGCAGTGAACAGGCTTTTCCTGGGTGTCTCTGCTGCGCCTCAGCCCTGCAAAGACCTGAGCACAGGATGGAAAATGTCCTTGAGGCAGGCGTGGTGTGCACGCCTGTAATCCCAGAACTTTGCAGCAGGGGACAGGATCAAGGACTTTCTCTGCTACGTAGCAGGTTTGAGGTTTGCTTGGGCTATGTCAGACAGCATCTCAGAAGGAAGGAAGGAAGGAAGGAAAGAAGGAAGGAAGGAAGGAAGGAAGGAAGGAAGGAAGGGAAAAGAAAAGGAGAGAGAGAAAGAAGGAAGTTAGGAAAGAAGGAGAAAAGAAAAGAGAAACAAACCCAAAGAAAACATAAGAGTCTATATGATAGGACAGAGCACTAAGTAGCCAGTAACACTGGAGAAAGTGAGATTTAGAAGTTTGAAGAGATGGTCCAGTGGCTTAAAGTGTTTGCTCTGTAATCATGAGGACCATAGTACCGATGCCAGCACACAGATATGGTTCCACAAATACCTGTAACCTCTG
Organism: Rattus rattus; assembly: GCF_011064425.1. Taxonomy (NCBI): domain Eukaryota; kingdom Metazoa; phylum Chordata; class Mammalia; order Rodentia; family Muridae; genus Rattus; species Rattus rattus. The sequence continues at coordinate 169,000,874 of NC_046156.1, read as the reverse complement.
GACTGAGGCAGATGAGGGGAGGAGTGGTGGCTAGAGTTTGCTGGCTACAGACCTAGCCAAAAAGCAAGAGCTCTTGCTTCAGTGAGAGGCCCCGCCTCAAAGGAATAAGGCAGAGAGATAAAAAGAGGCCCTGTATCATTCTGGCCTCCATGAATACACAGGTACATCTACCCACACATGTGCATGTATGTACAACACACACAGGCACACACATGTGAGCACACACACACAGAGAGAGAGAGAGAGAGAGAGAGAGAGAGAGAGAGAGAGAGAGAGAGAGAAAGAGAGATCTGAGATTGAATCCCCAGCACCCACACTTTCTTTTAAAGCCAGGCCTGGCTGTGCTGTCTACAACTTCACCCCTAGGAGTTAGAGTCTGGACAGCTGGCTGGGTGGCCAGTTCAGTAAGGGACTCTGTCTTGGGAAACAAGACAGAGGATGACAGAGAGAAAAACCTGATCCCCTGTGGCCTCTGTGGGCACACACCATGGGTCACATGCACCACACATACCAAGTAAATGAATGATAAACTATGAAAAAGGAGAAAGCTGGAGCCAGGAATGAGAGTGACACGTTCATCTCAGCACTCAAGAGTCAGGGTTTCCATGAGTTCCAGGCCAGCCTAGGCTACAATATGCTGTCAAACATAACAAAATTTAATACTGGTTGGGTGGATCAGAAATGAACCAAAAATAAAATACAGTGACTTCAAGAAACAAGAGTGTCTCAAATGCTAACCCCTCAAAGAGGAGACCATTTTCTTCTATGTCTATTAATGTATGACTCTCTCTCACCTCTTAATGAAGTTATGATTTCCAGGTAGTGGGCATGGAATGACGACCTTGCTCGCCTGCTTTTTCTTTTTTGAATCGGATTTCACGGTGTAGCTATGCTGGCCTTTAATCTAAGCGGCAGGGGTGCCAGCTTGAACCACTACACTGGCTGAGTGAGCCACTCCCTAACTGGACTGGAGACAAGAGCTTTTTCTGCCTATCTTCCTCTCTTGTTTGCCACAGTCTTGGTCTCTGGTAACCACAAATTTTCTATATTACTACACATTGTGTGCTTAGAAACATTGTGAGGCAGCAGTTGGGACATCAGGGCGGTGATGGAGACAAGGTTGCATGGTAACATCATGGAGAGTTCTGTTCTGAGACTTCAATTCAAGGAAGCCAGAGTCTTGCAGGAGAGAATTTCAGGGCAAGTCGTCAGAAAGAAACCCACTTAGGAAAACAACACCCTGCACCCAGTGTGGGTGTGGGCTTCTCCAGAAAGTCAGTCATGGCTTAGGGTCCTCCGATAGCCACATCTTGAAGAGGTACTAAGGGACACACATGAGATCACGGCAGGTCCCTGAGGTGCACTGTATATGATTACAGCTGACAAGGTAAAACCATAGACCACGAAGACTTTACAATGGACTCAAAATATTTTCCCCCATAATCAAAGTTTTTAGTCTCCTTGTGGAGTTTCCAGAAGATTGCAGGTTTATGTCTGAGAAAAGAGCAAAATTACACTCAAAGATCATATACACGTAGGCCTTCACCGTGCCGATTGCTGTGTTTGAAATAGCTCTAAAGCGGATGTTGTCTCCGTGTAGGCTATCACAGCAAGTTTTGTTCATTGTGATGGAATTCCTGACTCTCGGCTGGAGAGAAACTTGAACGAGATTTTGCAGCAAAGGGCTCCTTCCTCCATTCCCCTTAATTTTCTGTCTGTCTGCCTGTCTGTCTTTTCTCAGTCATCAGAGGGAGAACGGGAGAAGCTGCTCTGAGTCCAGAGGTCAGAGAGCCTGAGGAACAATGAACTGAGATGTGCAGCGGGGAGAAGATGGCTTCTCAAGTAGAGCAAGCACAGCCCCTCCCCTGCATCTTTGTTCTCCTTAGGCATTCAGGGGTGGGAAAAGTGAATAATGCCCCTCACTCTTGAGAAGGCCGCCTGCCTTCCTCAGTTTACCAATCCAAACACTAACTTAAAAAATACTTTGGGGGCTGGAGAGGTGGCTCAGAGGTTAAGGGCACTGACCGCTCTTCCAGAGGCCCTGAGTTCAATCCCATCAACCACGTGGTGACTCACAACCATCTGTAATGGGATCTGGTGCTCTCTTCTGGTCTGAAGGTATACGTGCAGGCAGAATGCTGTATACATAATAATAGCCTTTAAAACAAACAAACAAACAAAAACCCTCACTGTGTCATCCAGAAAGACCCTTGGGCTTTTGCATAATCTCACTGCAATGACCACCGCCATCTCTAGAGTCTTCCAGGATAATGCCCCAATCTGCTAACAATCACTCTCCTCCTCCTGAACCCCAGCTTCTGCCAACACCAGCCCACCTTCCTGCCAAGATGGCGCTTGACTATTTTCCATACTTCACGTGACTGGGTGCATATATTTGTCCCTTGTGTCTGGCTCCTTTCCCCCAGGTTAATTTCATCCAGACTTGTCCTCCTTTCTAAAGCAATAAAACTCTATCATGACTTTCTTCAAAATCTAGCCCAGAGCCAGGCCCATAATCCCAGTCAGTAGGAAGGCTGATGGCTGGAAGATCGAAAGTTCAAGGCCACACAGGATATTACCAGGGAAATTGGCATTCCCTCTTTGGGTTCTTAGTTTGTCTTAATTGGGGTTTTATACCTGTGATGAAGCACCATGACCACAGTAACTCTTATAAAGGAAAACATTTGATTGGGGCTGGCTTACAGTTTAGTCAGTTGTTGTCATGGAGGGAGAGACAAGGCAGCGTGCAGGCAGACAAGTCAGAGAAGGCACTGAAAGTTCTACTATACCTTGGTCTGCAAGCAGCAGAAGGAGACTATGAGACACACTGGGCATAGCTTGAGCATAGGAGACCTCAAAGACCACCCCCACAGTGACACACTTTCCTCCAACAAGGCCACACCCATTCCAACAAGGCCACACCTCCTAATAGGCCACTCCCTATGAGCCGACCATTCACACACATGAGTCTGTGAAGGCCATGCTTATTCAAACCAGTCTAATCTAATAATAAACTAATAATAATAAATCTATTAATAATGAATTTAGAAACAGACTTGGAATGAGGACAGTTCTAATGATTTAAGAGAAAAACAAGCCAGGCAACTTGTAAATCTCAGCAGTTCCCAGAAGGAAGAAGGTGGAAAAAAGGAGAAAAAGAAAGCCATGCCTTTAAGAAAATAGACAGGTTCAGTAATGGAGCCAGCAAGCAGCTACTTGGCAGACAAGCAGCTACGTGGCAGAAAGAGAGAAGTTTCAGAAGGAAAAAAGAGTGGAAAAGCCAGAATATCCAGAAGAGCAAACCCAGGTTTTGCTTAGTATCTGGGAGAAAAGAGAAGAGATGGTAGAAAAAGGGAAAGTTTCTGAGCAGCTCAGCGAGTGGGCAAGCTCTTGTCTTAAATGACTGGAGAGTAGGATTACTAGTAAGTTTACTATCTCATTAAAGGGATGGTTACTCTACCCATCTCCTTACCATGGCCTTAGGTGAACCAGCTTTCTTAAACAGTGGTCTCCTGGATGGATGAGTGACTGGTCCAACTGGATTAACTCTTCAGGAGACAATATTCTAATCCCAACCGAACTGTATGCAGTTCCCACAAAGGCCAGAAGAGGGCACTAGGCTCATTCTCACCCCCCAGGTTGTATGGTTGCTAGTGACCATGGGGGTGTTGGACCTGGATCCTCTGGAAGAGCAGAAATGCTTTCTGTTGTTGTTGTTGTTGTTGTTGTTGTTGTTGTTCTTGTTCTTGTTCTTGTTCTTGTTCTTGTTCTTGTTCTTGTTCTTGTTGTTTTTGTTGTTCTTGTTCTTGTTCTTATTGTTCTTGTTGTTCTTGTTCTTGTTCTTGTTGTTGATGATGATGATATAAAGGGCCTTTATTTTTTAATGGATATTTTCTTTATTTACATTTCAAATGTTATCCCCTTTCCTGGTTCCCCTCCACAAACTCCCTATCCCATCCCCCTCCCCCTGCTTCTATGAGGGTGCTCCCCCACCCACCAATTCCCTCCCCTCTCCCAGCCCTGGCCTTCCACTACACTGGGGCATCTAGCCTTCACAGGACCAAGGACCTCTCCTCCCATTGATGCCAGACAATGCCATCCTCTGCTACATATGCTGCTGGAGCCATGGGTCCCTCCATGTGTGCTCTTTGGTTGGTGTTTTAGTCCCTGGGCGCTCTGATAGGTCTGGTTAGTTGATATTGTTGTTCTTCCTATGGGTTGCAAACCCCTTCAGTTCTTTCAGTCCTTTCTCTAACTCCTCCATTGGGGACCTCATTCTCAATCCAATGGTTGGCTGTGAGCATCCACTCTGTATTTGTCAGGCTCTGGCAGAGCCTCTCAGGTGACAGCTCTGTCAGGCTCCTGTCAGCGAGCACCTCTTGTCATCAGCAATAGTGACTGGGTTTGGTGTCTGTATATGGGCTGAATCCCCTGGTGGGGCAGTCTCTGGGTGCTGAGCCATCTCTCTAGCCCCAAGATTCCATTTTCTTGACCTTTCATGGGCCTAACAGAACCCTGACAGCTGTCCTCTGTTGTACAGGGCTATCAGGAGTGGGATCATCAAAACAAAACTCCTTCATTTTTTGGTTTTGTTTTTTAAATTTTTTAAATGGTTAAAATAAACAATTTTGATACTTGAAGGAGCACATTCTCTTTCAATTTTTTTATTTATTACATTCCAAATGTTGCCCCCCTCCTGGTCCCCCTTCCCTCAGTTCTTCACCCCATTCCCCCTCCGCTTTGCCTCTGAAAGGGTGCTCCCCACCACCCCTGGGCATCCCTGTTCCCTGGGCCCTCAAGTTTCTACAGGATTAGGTGCATCCTTTCCAACTGAGGCCAGACAAGGCAGTCCTCTGCTGTATATGTGCTGGGTGTCTTGGACCAGCCTGCGTATGCTCTTTGGTCAGTGGCTTAGTTGGTCTTCCTATGGGGTTGCCATCCCCTTCAGTTGAAGGAACACATTCTTAATAGCTAGAAACATCAATTATGTCCAGTGTTGATTTCCCCTACAGTATCAGGGAAAGTATTGAAATGTTTCTTACATATGAAAATAAATCACTACAGAAACAAGAGCCAAGCTTGCAAATGAAGAAAAGTGTGCTCCTCAGTTTTCTTTAACAAAAAACACCTTCAGCTGGGGGCTGCAGAAGGAGGGGTTTATTTAACTCTGAGTCTGGAAGGCTGACCAGCCAACAGCATAGCGCTGGCTTTGTAAGGGCGCCTCTGGACGCACATCGTGGTGGGTGTCTGCGTGATAAGATGAGAACACAGAGACGTGGGTGCAGGGCCGGGCTTTTTCTTTCATAGCAATCCTTTCTCAATAAAACTAGGTCCTAGAAAAATGGCACCGGTTTTTGACGGGCAGTGACTGCCTACCATGCTCAGAAAGATCCTACTGTCTTTGACGCTGCTGCTTTGGGGCCAGCTTCCACACACAGGGGGAATCTTGGGGGACACACTGAAATCCACATCCAGACCAGAACAAGGAAATGTCTTTGTCTGTAGCTTTATGAAAACCTGAAGTGTGAATATGCTTTCTCTTCTCAAGCCGAGCCCGGTCGTGTGATTTCCCCACATCAGTGTGTAGCTCTCTGGTTAGGTTAAAGCTCCTGGCTCCAGGCTCTATGTGCTCAGACCCTCCACCCTGCTTTCTGTAATTTCCTGAGACTTAAAATCAGCCTGGAGGTAAAAATCAAGGAGGTTCAAAGTTTAGGCTGGAGGGTAAAAATCAAGAGTGTGTATCAAAGCGACAGTAATAAAGGAATATCTTGAGCTCCCAGCCCTCGCAGTTCAGCCGCTCTTCCTCAATCAGGACGTCTCCATGGCAACTCACTTGTGCCTCTGAACAGTCATGAGGCGCATTGGATTACTGCTCTGCTTTGCTTAGTCCCTCCTCGCAATTGAATCAAGTATCACGGCCGTTGCCATGGGATGCTTCAGGATCTCTCTGGGGCAGGCAGAGACATTCATGATCCATTGACACTGGGCGTGGCTGCGCAATGTTTGTCAGTTGAATGGGAATAGATGCGGGTGTTTTTGAGGTGTTTGTATGGCTTGGCTGACAGCCTTGACATGGGAGATCTGTGTGGCAGCCTTGAACTGGACCCACAGCCCGGAACAGCGCCATGACAACAGATTTGAGCACTTACAGGTGGGACACATGTGCTATTAATGTCGGGAGCCCCTGAATGTTGGTGGCTTTGTCCACGGGCTCATTATGATGAAATCTGACAGTTCCAGCCCCCTCCTACGACTCATCCCAGTATTTATCATGATGTTCCCATGACATTTCAACAGTCACTCCCCAACAGACCTGCACCAAGGCTCCGGTTGCACAGGGGTACATCTGCATCCTGTGACTAATCCCATCTTCCCCGGAACACCGCCCCCACCTCTGCAGTCAGAGGCCAGGTGCCTTGGCTGCTGCTTCACTCAAATGCCTTTCGCCAAGTAAACCCTGTGAGACCACAGTGGGGCCACTCTGCTATGGCCTACTCTTCAGATGACTGACTTATAATTATAATTAGTAGTAATAAATTATTAATAATAAAAATATAATAATTGTTGTCATTCCTGTTATTACAATATAGAACTCTTGTCCCTAGGGGATTGTCTTAGTTAGGGTTTTACTGCTGTGAACACCATGACCAAGGCAACTCTTGTAAGGATGACATTTAATCGGGGCTGGCTTACAGGCTCAGGGGTTTAGTCCATCATCATCAACATGGTAGCATGACAGCGTCAGCATGGCGCAGGAGGAGCTGAGAGTTCAACATCTTGTTCTAAAGGCAAACAGGAGAAGACTGGCTTCTAGAATGAGGGTCTTGTTTTTTTTTTTTTTTTTTTAGAATGAGGGTCTTAAAGCCCACCCTAACAGTGACGCACTTCCCCCAATAAGGCCACACCTACTCCAACAAGCCCCCTTAACAGGGCCACCCCCTGGCAAAGCACATATAAACCTTCAAAGAAGGCAAAGGGACACCACCTGAGGCATCACGCAGCCTCTGTAAGGAGGAAGGGGAAGGATGCACAAAACAAAGACATCATTTTAAGTACAATTTTAAAAGATTTATTTATTATGTAGAAGTACACTGTAGCTGTCTTCAGACACACCGGAAGATGACATCAGATCCCATTACAGATGTTGTGAGCCACCATGTGGTTGCTGGGACTTGAACTCAGCACCTCTGGAAAGGCAGTCAGTGCTCCTAACCACTGAGCCATCTCTCCAGCACTTAAGGACAATTTTTTAAAACAGGCTAAATGATTGGAAGACATGGGATTCTTTACAATGCAGATAGAAAGAAGATACCTTTGAGAATCCAAGTTCCATCCCCAAGACCCACACAGTGGAAGGAGAAAACCCATTTTGCTCAAGCTGTCCTCTCATGAGTGCACATGCAGGAACACACACACACCCATACCACACCCACACATACACACTCGCACATACACATGCACATACATGCTAATAAATGTAATTCCAATCTACCCTGTGGTTTAATACACACAGAGATCACACACACACACACACACACACACACACACACACACACACACATATGAGTCACAATCTAAGATACATACATCTACTACACAATGCTTAAATCGGCAGAAAGACTATTTGGCCTAGGACACTCTGAACTCCTGTCCTTTGCTTCTGTTGTTGCTGTTGTGTTACTGTTGCTGCTGCTGCTCTTGTTGTGGTTGTTGTTGTCCAGTTTTTTGAGATAGCGTCTCAAAGTAGCCTTCAACTCAGCCCAATCTCCCTGGCCCAGCCTCCTAAGTGCATGGAGCGCCAGACCAGGATTCTCTTCTCGTTCTTCTTCTTCTTCTTCTTCTTTTTTTTTTTTTTTTTTGGACATTTTATTTATTTACATTTCAAATGTTTTCCTCTTTCCCGGTTTCCCCTCTGGAAACCCCCTATCCCATCCCCTACCCCTGCTTCCCCACTCAACCACTCCCCACCCAACCCCCACTCTCTCCTCCCTGCCCTGGCATTCTCCTACACTGGGGCATTGAGTCTTCACAGGACCAAGGGCCTCTCCTCCCATTGCTGCTAGAGAAGGCCATTCTCTGCTACATATGCACCTGGAGCCATGGGTCCCTCCATGTGTATTCTGTGGTTGGTGGTTTAGTCCCTGGGAGCTCTGAGGGTTCTGGTTGGTTGATATACTTGTTCTTCCTGTGGGGTTGCAAACCCCTTCAGCTCCTTCAGTCCTTTCTCTCTCTCCTCCATTGGGGACCCTGTGCTTAGTCCAGTGGTTGGCTGTGAGCATCCACCTCTGTATTTGTCAGGCTCTGGCAAAGCCTCTCAGGTTTTCACTCTTTATAAAGAGCATAATGAATTATGTTCTCTGCACCTCTGTTCATACCTCTGTTCATGGAGGTAGAGGCCTCAAGGGTCTGGGTGGCCTTCTAACTCGTGTGCAGGCCTGGGTGCCCCTGGCTCGTGTCTGCAGCAGGAAGAGGCTCAGCTGAGGCTGTAGCTCTGAATCCAAAAGAAGCAGCCAAACCCTGGCTGGGCCGCAGCCAGCAGGCCAGAGGAAGCTGACAATTTACTTAGTGCTGTGCATGATTTCCCACACACTCTGTGGCCAATGGTGCCAATTATGTTGAGTGGGAAGAGGAAAATGAGGACGAATATTTCATAGCATCTGAAATTTTCAGCCATCTTTTCAGTGAGGATTTAAGCTCTAAAATAACCCTTTCACTGTTGCTAAGGCAGAAATCATCACCAGGAATCTAATTGTACTGAGTGTATTAGACTTCATGTGTATGCAGGTCTCTCTCTGCAAGCCCAGTGCAACCTCCAGCATGTGACCCTGTATCTCAGCCTCCAGCATGTGACCCTGTATCTCAGCCTCCAGCATGTGACCCTGTATCTCAGCCTCCAGCATGTGACCCTGTATCTCAGCCTCCAGCATGTGACCCTGTATCTCAGCCTCCAGCATGTGACCCTGTATCTCAGCCTCCGGCCTCCCGAGTGCGGGGTACAAGCTTGCGCCACTGCCTCGCTAAATCTCTACCTCCCTCCACCTCATCCTCTCTTTTGTTTCTCTCTCCTCTGTTTTTCTTCCTCAGAGACAGGGTCTCCTGTGTCCCAGGGTGACCTCTAACTCTCTATGAAGCCAAGGATGACTTTGAACTTCTGATCCTCCTGCCTCCACTCCCAGGTGCTGGCCTTACCAAGATGGTGGGACTACACCACTCTGCCTGCTTTATATGGTGCTGATAATCAAACCCAGGATTCATACATGCTGAGCTATCAACTGAACTACATCCCAACCCTACCTCCAGTTATAAAACGTGCAGTTCATCTAGTACAAAAAAAGAAAAAAGGGTAAAAAGATGGCTCGTGGTCAGTGGCTAAAAGCATTTGCTACTTTTTCAGAGGACCCAAGTTTTGCTCTCAGCACACACATTAGGCAGCTCCCAACCACCTTTAACTCCAGTTCCAGTGGACCTGACACCCTCTCCTGGTCTCTGTGGGCAACTGCATGCACATGGCACACAAACATGCACCCAGTACACACACAGGCACACATCCACATGAAGTAAATAAGTGGGTGGATGCAGGCTAGCCTGCGTAGCTCTGCTCTCATACACAGTTCCATGTGTTACACAGTGGTTACACAGATCCATGTCAAGGTTGCTCCGTGACCGTGAGCAAGTAGACAGGGAGGAAGCAGAGGGCTCCAGCTGCCTGTCCCCTAATTGAATTCCGTTCTGAAGCTACTGACCTGGAGACAGCGCCAGATCTCACAGGTTCCAAGGCTGTACGCCGTTCCACTTCAGATCCCAGTTGTAGTTTTACCTGTGCTTCTGAACAACCAACTAAAAATAGGTCCCACAGCCCCTCCCGGAGTTCAGTTGTTTGCTTGGGTGGCTCATGGAACTCAGATGAACACTTAATTATAGAACAGGTGTATTGTACAGGCAGCTGCAAAGGATACAGCTGAGGCTGGTGGGACAGCTTAGTGAGTAATCGCTCCTGTCACCACACCTGACAACGCCCAGGACCCACATGGTGGGAGGACAGATCCTGAACGTTGGCCTCTGGCTTCTACATACACGTTATGGCATACATGTGCCAATACATATATGCATTGCCTTAGTTACTTTTCTATTGTTGTCGCAAAAGAGCATAACCAGGGCAACTTGGAAAAGAAAGCATCTAATTGAGGGCTTGCTTTACAGTTTCAGAGTCAGTCCATGACCGTTACAGTGGTGAGCACAGTGGCAGGCAGACAGGCATGGTGCTGGAACAGTAGCTGGGAGCTTACATCTTATCCAAAGACAGAGGGAGAGTGAGACGGGGTCCTGCACGGGCTTTTGAAACCTCAAAGCCCACCCATGGTGACACACATCCTCCTACAAGACCATACCTCCCAAGCCTTCCCAAACAATTCTATTAATTGGTGAACAAAGATTCAAACATATGAGACTATGGTAGACACTTGCATTCTAACCAACACACATGCTGACATACAAAATACATAAAAGTATAATTTTAAAAATTAACTGATATAAAAGGTGAGCTCTGGGATGAGAGGCAGAGGGAGCTTCCACACTCTTGCTGATTCAAGCAGCCGTGAAATCTGTCCCATGTAATCCGGATGCCAAAGGGAACTTAGGTAAAGGAAAATTTGCCATTCTCTATACCCTGTGTAAAACCTTAGCAGGGCTGGAGAGATGGCTCAGTGGTTAAGAGCACTGACTGCTCTACATGGGGTCCTGAGTTCAAATCCCAGCAACCACATGGTGGCTCACAACCATCTGTAATGGGATCTGATGCCCTCTTCTGGTGTGTCTGAAGACAGCGACGGTGTACTCATATACATAAAATAAAACAATCTTTAAGGAAAAAAACTTCTTAGCAAAGGATCAGATACTGATTTCAGTTCCTAGCTCTTTAACTCATTAATTATGTGAGCCTGGCAATGTCACTTAACTTCCCTGCTCGGTTTCTCAACAAAGCCCAGGGGCGACAGCAGTACCGTGCATGAAGCTCCAGATTCACTTCCCAGCACCAAAATAGTATCAGCAACCCCTACCTCGCAGGCTGTAAGAAACTGAACACAGCTAGAACCTCAGTGGGCTCCAGCATACAAACACTGAGTGCTTTCACAGTTTTAACACGACCCTAAGGAAATGTCGTGATGTGTTGGCACGAGATCCTCCTGCTGAACTCTTTCTGTGGCTCCTGCAGACCACCTCACCATTTCAGGAAATCGCATCATCCCTGTCCTAGTTGGCCAGTCCCTGGTCCAGGCCAGTGAGCCTGTTGTATGCCTGGAGAAGCTTACGAAAGGCACGAGCTCTGCTGTGGACAGTCTCTTCCACAGAGAATGTCCACCAAATGCTAGTATACAGGAAGACCTGTGACTTCACTAGGAAGGTTTTCCCCTCCTGACTTTTCTTTGTTCTTCAACTAAGGCAGGATATTGATTTTTAATTATAAAATTACACTTTTATTTATTTAGGTTTGTGGTGAAAGCAGGTGAACTGCTTTTCATGCAACTATGATTAATGTCTCCCAAGATGCAGTGCAGAGAAAGAGTAAGGTTTGCTTTGAGCTCACCATGTCAGGGCATCCAGTCCATCGAAGCAGCAAAGATGTGGTAGCAGGTAGTTCCATGGTGAAGGCTGCAAGAACAGAGGGTTGGGACTCCTCCAAGCTCAGCAGAACAGAAAGCAAAGAAGCCGAGCTGAATTATAAACCTCAAACCTTCTTCTGCCACAGTAATCCATTTCTTCTAGCTAGGCCCCACCTCCATAACAGGCACAACCTCCCAAAACACACCACGGGAGACCAGAATGGCCTCTACTGCTAATATTCACCTCCTACCCCACCCCCGTCTTCCAAGTATTGACTAAATTTTTATTTTAAAAAAGGCAAAATGAGGGGTTGGGGATTTAGCTCAGTGGTAGAGCGCTTGCCTAGGAAGCGCAAGGCCCCTGGGTTCGGGTCCCCAGCTCAAAAAAAAGAACCAAAAAAAAAAAAAAAAAAAAAAAAAAAAAAAAAAAAGGCAAAATGAGAAGCCAGTAAGCTGACTCAGAGGGTAACAGTGCTTGCCCAGCAAGCCTGAGCACCTGAGGTCTATCCCAGCCCCCATGGTAGAAGGAGAAAACCAACGCCAGAGAGCTGTCCTGATCCCCACATGCACACCATGGCACATGCATGACTGAATGTGCGTGCACACACACACACACACACACACACACACACACACACACACACACACACACACGAAAACAATTGGATGATGAATTGGATGAACAATTGGAAGCTGATCATGGTGGTGCACATCTGCAAAGCCAGTCCTGGGAGGTGGGGGGCAGGAGGATCAGGAGCACTAGGGGTTCGGATCAACTGGACCTACACAGTGAGACTTGAAGGAAAGAGGGAAGGGAGGCAGAGGAGAAGGGAGGGAGGGAGACAAAAGGAAAACTTTATCCACATGAGAAAGGGGGTCAGGCAGAATGTGAGAGGACCAGAGAGGGTAATAGAGGAGTATACTAAAGATACATTATAGACATGAATAACCATGTCATAATGAAACCCATTAGTATGTATAACTAACATACCTAATAACAGTTACACATGCACTGTGTAAAATTATAACTCAGAAGAGAATCAGATGTTTTAAAAATTTGTTATAATAAAAAAAAAAAGACATAGAACTGAGTTTAGTGGGTCATGCCTATAATCCCAGGATTTGGAAGCAGAGACAGGAGGATCAGGAGTTGAAAGCCATCCTTGGCTCTATAGTCAGTTCAAGGCCAGCCTGGGCTATATGAGCCTCTGTCTCAAAAAACAAACAAAAAAAAGTGAAGCAAAACAGATTTAAGGGGGTTGGGGATTTAGCTCAGTGGTAGAGCGCTTGCCTAGCAACCGCAAGGCCCTGGGTTCGGTCCCCAGCTCCAAAAAAAAAGAAAAAAAAAAAACAGATTTAAGACTGATAAAGAACCATTGTTCTGTGGAACAATTAATATTAATTATTCTTTAACAAAGTAACCCTTATGTTAAAGTAAAGGTGCAGTCAAGGATATATCAATCATGAATTAATTTAATGACTTTCTATGGAGTACACTTTTATAAATTAAAATTTTATGTTACCCATGCCCTTAATGAACTCTAAAACATTACTCAGTCCTTTCCCAATCACTTTGCACCAACTAGTTAGACTTACAACAGGGTCGGATGTTACTCATCTTTCAAACTTGATGCAAACAACAATGTAGACTGTGTACCTGTTTGGAGGTTAAAGTTACATCTCCAAGAGTCATCCACAGGGCCGTAGATCCTTCATTCGTGTTGCCAGTGGTTCTGCTGTATGAAGAGAACTTATTTGACCATTTGACTACTAGTGAACACTCGAGTAGTGTCCAACCGGGGACTGATTTGAATGGTTGTTTCTGTGGACACTCTTGGGTATATCCGTTAGTAAGTATATAAACATATTCCTGAAATATGTCTGGGCCACATGCATCACTGAACTTTAGTGAATGGATTCCAAGAAGTAGTTCTCCAAGACGAACGGAACACCTGGCATCTCCAGCAGGTTCCTGGCAGTTTTACTTGTTGCACACTCTCTTGTTTCAATATTGCATTGTTTTCTTCTAACCCCAGATCACCGAGAATGTCATCTATAGGAGTGTGAGACTTTGCTACACAAAACTAGCAGAATGCTACCGTGGCCATGCTAACATTCATGTCCCTTCTGAATGCATTCAGGGCCCAGCACCACTTAGGCGGGCAGTTGGATACACTCGGGGTGGGCCCTGCTTAGGGCCACCACTGGTAAATCTTACAAGACAGGCCACAGAGGCTCTCAGCCAAGCACAGGAGGCAGTTCTAGACCTCTTCCCACTCCATCTTGTGAAATGGATGGCTTGCTTCAGCCTCCTCCAGGTGGAGGAAGGGATTGCTCAGAGGCTCCTGGCCTCCAGCCCAGCTACTGCTGGAGTAGGAGGAGTCTGGGAAGGCAGAGGAAGGAGAAACAAGGGGGCTGCTTGACAGTTAGAAAGCAGACTTCAAGGTAGGTGGGAATGAGGAAAGCCAAGGTACAAATGACTGTATTTCAAAGATAGATGCAAATCAGTGTAGCAGAACTAAGTTTTAAATTGAAAGATTAATTTGTTATGTAGTGACAACTTTTTATAGCTACCACAAGAGCAAGTAATGAAAAAAGTACGGTCTCTCTTGCCTCTCAGATTCACCGACCTCTGGTTCCTTCTGCAAGCAGCCTGTGCCTGGGGAAGTATAGACACGGGACTCTAGTCAGTTACTCAGTTTCTCTGTTGTACTCTGTGTTTTGTAGACTCAGTAGTTCACAGTGAGTAGAAATGTATTGGCCCATGGCTTTGGAGGCCGTAATATTAAGGGGCCAGCATCTGGTAAATATCTCCCCACTGTCATTATGTGATGGAAGACGGAAGGCGAAGAACTGTGTATCCTCATATGGCAAAATAAAAAATAAAAAAATAAAAAGAACTCACTTTCGCAAGCCTTCCTTATAGTTGCTTTATTAATCACCTTTTTATTTCTGTAACAAAATACCCGACAGAATGAACATAAGAAGAAGAAAGGTTTGTTTTGGCTTTTGGTTTCAAAGTTTTAGGCCATGTCCAGTTGGCCCTGTTACTCTGAGACTGCAGCAAGCAGTCCGTTGTGAGGGGAACCTGGCAGAGGAAGCTACATACATCGCGGAAGCCAGGAAGCAAGAGAGACAAGGGAAGCAGTGACCCACACTCCTCTTTGAGGACATATGCCCGGTGACCTAAGACGCCCCACTAAGCATATCCTCTTAGGCTTCCAATGCATCCAAACGGTACAAATCTGAGCGTCTATGTCTTTCCTTTGTGGGTCTTTGGGGCACATTTTAAATCTGAATTATATCAGTGACTTTAACCTATCAGCTCTGAGCAACTCTCATTGGGTGGTATTGGGGCTCAAGCTCCCAACTTGTGAGTTTTGGGGGGAGAAAAGATCTATAAAGTATATAGCACTGGGGTTAGGACATGTGACTTGGGGTTGGGGATTTAGCTCAGTGGTAGAGCGCTTGCCTAGGAAGCGCTAGGCCCTGGGTTGGTCCCCAGCTCCGGAAAAAAAAAAAAAAAAAAAAAGGAAAAGGACATGTGACTTGAGGACAGTGCGCCCCAGCTTCCTAGTCAGTAAGACCTATTGGGGAGGGGAGAGGACACACTCGGCTTGTGCAACGCGTTTTACAACCTATGCTTGCCATCCCAAAAGCCCTGGAATGCTGGTTTAGTGAGACTAAACTGGGACTCAGGGATCTGTTCTGATAGAGGAAGCCGGAGGTGGTCCTTAGCCTCAGGAAGTTGGAGAAACATTGGATTTAGACTCTCCAACATGGAAATGTTTTTCAGTTGCCTAGAAGCACAAATGTGCCGTTGCTTTACAGAGATGAGAAGTCTGAGGCTGGCAAGATGGCTCAGCGGGTAAGAGTGCTTGCTGTCCAGCCTGAGGGCCTGAATTAGGCTCGCAGGACCCCCATGGTAGAAGGAAAGAATTGACTCTCACAAGTTCTAATCTAGTCTCCATGTGTGTGAGGTATGCACATACACGTGCACATGCACAGACACATACGCGCACAATAAATAAATTTTAAAGTAATTTTAAAGAGAAGTTTCTAAGCAAAAAGAAGAAAAGTGATTCCATGGCAACACATTATAATTAAATGTAGTATATGTATATAAATACGTATATACGTATATATGTATATACATAAACACACACACTTGGTGGGGCAGTTGGGTCGAGAACCAACTTCTTGCATGTGTCCTCTGACTGTCACAGGTATACTGTAACACATGCGTGTCCATACGCAGGTACACAAAAGAAATAAAGAAAACGTGACTTTAAAAACTAAGATTTATCCACTGGGCTGTGGTGGTTCGTGCCGCAGTAAGCTCATTTAATACCCTTCACACATGCTCCATTGGTTCCAAGGAAAGCATCTCTTCTAAACAGCAGGTCCCGATTGGCTGGCATTGCCTGCCAGCAATCCTTGGTCTCTCAGGCAGTCCTCAATTAGGTCCTCCTGCAGGAGATGCTTTTGCAGCTACTAGGACCCCAGAGGTGGCCCTACCATTCCTGATGCACTCTTCTATGTCTGTAAAGGCCTGTTTTAGTATGAATCATCATGGAAAAGCAATGAAGCAGATCCAAGTTCCGGTTCCAGTGGCTATGCCACAGGCACTGTGAGCTGAGGACACAGCAATACTGGAAATGTCTGTGGCAGACAAACATTCAGTCCTGTAGCGAGCACCAACAGCAAAATCAAGCACAAAACCCTGAAGATGTTATAGTTAGACTATGTCAATTCTGTCAGCAGCTTCTCATCCAGGTAAGAATCTACACCTGAGAAGGTTCTAGGACCTGGTAGAAACTGAACCACTGAGTAGGAAACCCTATAGCATTCATTCTTAATTCATTACTATAACAAAAAACCCGAGGCAGTTAAATTTATGAAATAAAAAATGGTTGCGTAGCTCACTGCTCTAGAGATTCAAGGGTAAGCACCAGCATCATCACGTGGTGGGTGGTGGGCAGAGTGACATTGTGCAGAGCCTTAGCAGATGAGAGTGGGCAAGGCCACACTGTGGGAAGCACATGGTTGAAAAAAAGGTCACAACTCAAAGCCAGAAGCAAGGGAATGGCATACAATTTGTACTCCTGAAACTCAGAGGGCCTGAGAGAGCTATTTCCATCTCTTCCAACTCCGTGTGAGCTAAGCAGCACCACCAGGCCCGTCCTCTTAAGGCTCCATCTCAACACTGCGTGTTCACTGAGGATCAAGCTTCTAACACATGAGCCCCCCGGAGGCACACTTAAAAGTACCCAACCCCCAGGAGACATTACGTTCCCTCAGACAATGAGAACTGCCAACCACAAATCAAAGAGAATCTGATTTCCAAACCACAAAATTAAACATGTTCAGCATTCCAAAACAGAATCCCCGGCAGACATGCAAACATACATGTGGACATATCAGGGTGGGTCAGTTCACTAGCACTAATGAGTCTATGAAAGCAAATGACCCAGAATCTCAGAGCCTGGTGGCATAGACCTGCAATGCCAGGTATTCAGGAGGCTGAGGCAGCAGGCTTATAAATGGAAGAGCTGCCAGCACTGGAGTGACCCTAAGGCCAAGTTCAGCTCTGGTAGACCCTGTCTTGAAGTATAAAAAAGGGGGAGGCAGTGTATCTCAGTGGTAGAAACCCATATGACGCTCTAGATTCAATCCTCAATACAGAAAGAAGAAAGAAAAGGGAAGGAAGGAAGGAGAGGGAGAAAGAGAGGAAAGAGAAAGAGAGGAAAGAAAGTTCCAGAATGCCATTGTAACAGATCCTTTTTCCTTGCACCCTCTCCTTGGAGCTATTTGTGTAACCCCATGAGGGTTCCCTATGAAAAAGGCAAACAAGGAAGAAATCAGGGCCTGAGTCAGTGGTCAGTCACAAGCTGGCATGAGCCAGCAGTGTCTATGACTGTTGTCCTGGTGTTCCACTTGGGGGCACTTAAGGAGACACGGTGTTCTAATTTTAGTACACATGCTGCCAAAGTGAGCACCTGAAATGCAGGGTCAAAGGCAGGGCTACAGAGTGTACTTTATCATTCACTCCCCATGGAAAGACGGTCCACGCATGGAGCTAGACTTAGAAACAAGCATGAGCAATGGGTTTGCCAGATGACCAGGTTCTGGGGTAAAATAAGGTTAAAAATTGTAACAATTCACATATCTGCATATAGTGTTCTTGTGTCTATATGCATAGTATATGAACCATACTTAATGTTCTTAACCACTGAGTCATCTGTGGAGCCCTGGAAGATATTATTCCATTTGTGTAAAAGTATACATATATAATCTAAGAAATTAGAATAAGAGAGGTTTGTGTTACTAGACTTAAACATGGCTTTGGAATATTAAAAGGAATTGAATAAAGCAAAAAAAAAAAAAAAAGACAGGAGAAAGTTATGCCAAGCAAGTCCAGATACATTACGAACCTTTCAGAAAGGTCACAGGAAGTACCTGAGGCCCTCCCCCCATAGACCAATCCACACCATTGTTCACAGCAAAGGAACTCTGAAGATATGAGTAAGGTGATCCTGAATTATCCAGAGTCAAAGATCCCAAGAGGAAGACAGGCGTATTAGAGTCAGAGAATGATTTAGAGACATTATATTACTAGCTTTGATGATACACTTATAGACTATCTCTTAAATGTTTATATATATATATATATATATATATATATGGTGTGTGTGAGAGAGAGAGAGAGAGAGAGAGAGAGAGAGAGAGAGAGAGAGAGAGAGGCGTGCATGTGTAGAGGCCGGAAGACAACCTGAGCTCACTCTCTTCCCACCGTGTGGCTCCTGGTGACAGAGCACAGGCCATCAGGCTTGGCAGCAAGCAGCAGCACCTTGTGAGCTGTCAAACCAGCCCTCATATACGGTTAAAAGAGCTCCTGGTGAGGAGAGAGCAGAAGGATGCCAAGGAATTAGGACAAAGTTATGATATCAGGACTGTGATGAAGCTCAGTGGTGGAGTACTTGCCAAGCATGCACAATAGTCCAATGCACAGCAACACACACCACACACACTCACGCCACACCCCCCACAAACACACCACGCACACAATACACATACACACACACCACACACCACACACACACACCACACACACACACCACACACACACACACCACACACACACACACACACACACACACCACACACACACACACCACACACACACACACACACCACACACACACACACACACACACACACACACACACACACACACCACACACACACACACACACACACACACACACACACACACACACACACACACACACACACACCACACACACACACCACACACACACACACACACACCACACACACACACACACACACACACACACACACACACACACCACACACACACACACCACACACACACACACACACACACACACACACCACACACACACACCACACACACACACACACACACACACACACACACACACACACACACACACACCACACACACACCACACACACACCACACACACACCACACACACCACACACACACACACACACACACACACACACCACACACACCACACACACACACACACACACACACCACACACACACAACCACACAACACACACACACACACACACACACACACACACACACCACACACACACACACACACACACACACACACACACACACCACACACACACACACACACACACACACCACACACACACACACACACACACACACACCACACACACAAAACCACACACACACACACACAAACCACACACACACACACACCACACACACCACACACACCACACACACACCACACACACACACACACACACACACACACACCACACACACACACACACACACACACACCACACACACACACACCACACACACACACACACACACACACACACCACACACACACACACACACACACCACACACACACACACACACACACCACACACATAACCACACACACACACACACCACACACACCACACACACACACACACACACACACACACACACACACACACACACACACACACACACACACACCACACACACCACACACACACCACACACACCACACACACACCCCACACACCCCACACACATACCACACACACATATACCACACACACCACACACCACACACACACACCACACACACCCCCCACACACACACACACACTCCACACTAAAGGTCATTGTCAGCTAGTACTACTGGGATTTGAACTTGGATCATCAGACTCTGCTACTATACTGTCCCATAGAGAAGTCACTAGTCACATGTAAGTCTTTAAATTTAAATTAATATAGTTTCTGCAACACTAGTTGCACTTCAAATACTCAGTATTGGTCACCATGTTGAGCAGTTAGAGAATAATTTCATATTGAAATAAAATTCTGTTGGATAGGACGGCTCTAGAGCGTGGCTCTAAATCAATATGCCTTTTGCTTATTGATATGGTTATCAGTATCTAGGTGAGAACACAGTGGCTGAGTTTCTTCCAGCTGTATTTATTTTTATAACTTAATATATTTTTAGCAGTGCTGGGGATAGAATCTATGTGCACACTAGTGCTACCAAGTTGCAGCCCAGCCCCTCCATGCCTTTAAATAGTCATTCCTCATGACTGTATTGAGTTCTTCAAGTTCTTCAAATTCTTAAGAATGTACTACCGACACAATGAAACCCTTTATAACACTAGTGTTTGGTATTGAGACTTGGCAGTGAACACCGAGAGTTAGAATATCAAGGGAGCCAGGAGGACAAAACTAGGTTGGTATTTACTTATGTGCCTGTTATCACAGTGGGTGGTGGTGGTGGAAGGTATTAAAGACATATGTCTTTAATATGTGCTGTCAAGTAAGTGCCTACTTCTAGGTGTGGTCGCAGGCATCAGAAACTCAGCGGTCAAACGTAGTTCCTGACCCAGCAGAGGAACTTATGTTCTTTCCTGAGAGGAAGAGAGATACACAGCTAGGAATAATACGTTTATGAGTGTTGGGGAATGCAAAGTATGGGAGGCTAACTAGGGAGACAATGACGAATGTTCTAGGAGTTGAGAAGTGAGAAACAGCCACAGGCACAAAGACTGGGAACAAACATAGCTGGTGACCCACTGCCAAGATCACATGTTCTTGTTTTAGAGATGTGGAAATCTTCAAGTTTTCAGACAGTTTTGAGAGTTTCCTCAGATGTGTTTTGGGGTTACAGTATATCATAAAGGGTTGGCATGATGGAGTCAATATGAAAGCCTATAAAATTTAAAATCTGCCTCTACCTAGCTCACTGTGATTTTAAAGAACCAATGGAGATGATGTGTTATAATGTATGTGGCATTTCGTAAAGTGCCACTTAAAAAAAAAAAACCTTAGATTCCTTATAGCTCTATAAAGATGGGCTTAGGGGAGCCAACCCTTATGAAAAGATCAGTAGATGCTTAAGTAGCCTTGGGCAAGGCGTGCATGAACTAGGGAAGAACTGGGGCAGGGCGATGAAGAAAAATTTAGCCACTAAAAAACAAGAAAAACCAGGGCACGATGGCACACGCTTATCATTCCAACAGTCCTGAACCTGAGGGGGGAGAATTGCTGTACATCGGATGCCACCCTAGGCTGGCTACATCATGAAGCCCTGCTTCAACCAGGTATAGCAACATTCTCCTCCTAGGTATGAATCAGCAGAAACGGGAACAGAGAACAAGAACTTCCGTGCATGTGCACCAAGCACATCCACAGTCACAGAACTTGAGAAAAAAAGACTCCAGCCTGGGCTAGAGAGAAAGACTCTCTCAAAACTCGAAAACTGGGCTTCGAAATTCTATGCTAAGTGAATAGAACTAGACCAAAAAGACACATCCTTAAAGTCTATTCCATGTGTCCAAAGTACACAAATCCATACAGATAGAAAGTACTTTTGTGGCCAGACCTGGGGTGTACACTGTGTAATCCCCACAGGAAGCTGAGGTTGGAGGATCATTGCCCGTCTTTGTTACATTGTAAGCACCAGCCTAGGCTGGGCCACATAGGGAAGAAAAATAGGGGAGGAGGGCTGGGTTGGATCCCTAAAATTTGAAAAACAAATACCCAATCAGGGGTTGGGAGAAAGTGAAAACACATGGCTGCTAATGGGTAAAGAATTGATTACTACAGTGAAGTTAGTTGTGGGAGTTCTATACCTTAGGGAATGTATTAAATGTCATTGAATTAAATACATTAAAGGAGTGATTCTCACACTATGTGAAATGCAGTCTTTCTTTTGAGAGGGTAATAGGAGATAGTCTCACTCCACAGGGCAAACTTGTCTAAAACTCACATTTTAGCAAAGGCTGGCCCCAAGTCTAGCTCTTATTCACTCTAGTTCAGAGTTGTTATTTCTGTGACAAAAACACCATGTCTCAAAGTAGCATGGGGGAAAAAGATTTGATCTTACGACTCTCAGATCACATTCTATCACTGGGGTAACTCAGGGCAGGGACTCAAGGCAGGAACCTGGGGAAACATAAACCATGGGGGAGCACTGCTTAGCACCAAGGATCACCAGCCTAGAAATGGCACCACACCCACAGTGAGCTGGGCCTCTCCACAGCAATCATTTATCAACACAGAGCCCACGGACTCGCCTACAAGAGAATGTTCTGGAGTCATTTTTTTCAACTAAGATTCTCTCTTCCCAAATATGTGTAGGTTTATGTCAAACTGACTAAAACCAACCAACACTCCTCTAGATATTCTTGATACATAGTAGCTAACGTGACCTGCTTTCTGCCTGGTGTGTCTGTATCCCACAAGGTCTTTCAGGAAACCAGGCCTCAAAGGTGCAGTTGAAGATAGGCTTTCTCAGGCTAGCTCCACCTTGTGGCTAACAGAACTGCCAATTAACATTTCCTAATTTGTCTTCGGATGCTAGTTGAGGTTCCTAATTATAACCTCAAGAACTGTGGGAATCCAGCACTGACATTCTGAATCATCAAAGCATGATTAAGTTGTGCGTCCTCTGGTTTGATGATTCTTTTTTTTTTTTTTTTGGTTCTTTTTTTTCGGAGCTGGGGGCCGAACCCAGGGCCTTGCACTTCCTAGGTAAGCGCTCTACCACTGAGCAAAATCCCCAGCCCCTGGTTTGATGATTCTTCAAGTGCTTTCTGGTGACTTGTAACTAGGCATTCGGTATTGGCGCTCTGCCCTCAGAAAGATCATAGTTTGGTGGGAGAACACCCACAGAACCATCACACAATAAAGTTGTAGCGGTGACGAGGCAACTAAGGAAAACTGCATTGCACTGAGAGCATAACAATCTGATCAATTGAAGAGGTCACAGAGGGGACATCATGGAGGGATGCGGAGGGCTGACCGCGTTGAGTTTAGGCCTCCACACAAGAGGACTATCTAAGGTAAAGCAACGATTTACCTTAGATAGCAACAATTCTAGGCAAGGAGATTGTAAGATGCCCTGTGGTAGTGGGGTGGGGATGAGGCATGAAAACAGGAGGTCAAGGTTGTTGAAATGATGAGAATATGGAGTATAGACGATGCATAAGCAGGAAGGCCAGCGTACGGAAAGGCTTTAAACTTGGAAGTCAGCTTTGTCCTGAGGAGGATGAAAAGCACGGACCTTGACCAGGTAAAATGAAGTTCTATAGCATGGGTAGCTGCCTTCAGTCAAGCATTTCTTTGTGTATTTGCCTATGTAGTTCCTATGTGTGCGCTTGTGAGGGTGTATGCATATGCATATGTGCATGTGTGTGGTGGATGTCAGATGGCTTTCTTAGTCGCTCTCCACCTCATAGTTTGAGGCTTTTTTTTTTTTTTAAACTGAAGCTGAAGTGAGCCTCTCTGGTTGGACTAGCTAGGCAGAGAGTCCAGGGATCTTCCTGTTGTATTCTAGTTCTGCCTTCTCCCCTTCCCTAGAGCTGGGGCTGCAGATGTAGGCCCCAGAAGCCTTTCCATGGGGTGCCTAGGATCCACACTCTGACCCTCAGGCTTATTCGTCATGGACTGGGTCTCTCTCTATCTCGCTCAGTTACCTATTTGATGCCAATGCTGTTTTGTTTGGAAGTAGGATCTCATGTAGCCCAGGTCAGTCTCAACTTCCTATGTAGCCAAGGATGGCCTTAAACATCTGACCCTCCTGTTTCTAGCTTTCCGGGGCTGAGATTACAGGGGTCATCAATTGTGCTCAGTTTACATGGTGATAGGGCTCAAAGCCAGAACTTCATGAATGCCAGCTTAGGCAAGCACTCTACCAACTCAGTTGCATCCTCAGCTCCAGTCAATTCTGTTTCCGGTTGTTAGCCCAGGGGATTTGTATGGTGCCCTGTTGCCTGGCTGGGTATTCTGTGACTCCTTGAGCTTGAAGCCCTAAGTTCTAGGATTGTAGGTGGATATTCTGCAAGGAGTATTTACTTACAAGAAGGTTGGTTTTAAAAAGAAATACAGCCTTGCTTGTTTGGTGTGTGTGTGTGTGTGTGTGTGTGTGTGTGTGTGTGTGTGTGTAAAAGCCAAGGACATATGCAGAGGTTAGAGGACAACCTTGTGGAGTCGGATCACTCCTCCTACCTTTCATGAGCTCCATCTTTCCTTGAGCCTCCATGACTGCACAGCAAGCACCGTAATCCCGCTGAGCCATCTCTCAGGGTCCTAGTTTTGGTTTGCTTTTGTTTTGAATAAACAGTCTAGATGCTGCTTTACATCAGTCCCATATAACCCTTACCACAGCACTCTGAAGAATACTTTTTATTACTTATTTAGCGTATGACTGTGTATACGTGTGACAGCAGAGTGAGGGTCAGAGGACATGTTTTACCTGCCTGGTGTCATCAAGCTTGACAGCAAGAGCTTTTACCTGTTGAGCCATCTCACTGGCCCACGTGAAGATGTTGATATTCCTTTTTTTTTAAAAAAGATTTATTCATTTATTATATATAAGTACACTGTAGCTGTCTTCAGATACACCAGAAGAGGGCACCAGATCTCTTTACAGATGGTTGTGAGCCACCATGTGGTTGCTGGGAATTGAACTCATGACCTCTGGAAGAGCAGTCGGGTGCTCTTAACCGCTGAGCCATCTCTCCAGCCCCTGATATTCCTATTTTAAGAGATTCCAAGGGTTGGGGATTTAGCTCAGTGGTAGAGCACTTGCCTAGCAATGCAAGGCCCTGGGTTTGGTCCCCAGCTCCGGAAAAAAAAAAAAAAAAGAAAAAAGAAAAAAGAGATTCCAAAAAGTTAAGTAACATTTAACCAGAACATTCCACTGTTAGCTCCCCCAAGACCCAGATCTTTTTTATTTCAGTCTGCTCCAAAACATCTTTCCTAAACAAGCCCAAGGTGAGGGCAAACTAAAATACTTCCTGTAGGCTAGCCTGCCTCTGAGAACAGTGCCATTGCACCCAATGTGATGTTCACCACTGCCACACCCCTAAGGCCAATCACTGCAAAGAAGCCAGTTTCTACTTGGAGTTCAGTGTTCTCTCCTTGAGAAGTTATCAACACACTCTATCCTCTCCAGACGAGGAGCCAAACAGAAAATCAGCCTCAACAGAATCTCAACAATGACCTGACTCTTCTCCTCCCAGTTAATGCAAAGAGCTTACTAGTGGTGAGACTTATGAAAGCAGCTGCAGTCTGCCTGGAGGCTTACTGTTCTGTAAAGTTCAAGGCAAGCCACTTTTTCAGTGCAGTTCTAGTAGATTTTGTCCCCCTTAGCAACACAATTGGGAAACATCAATGTTCTCAAAAACAATGACACTGATTTTTCCCAAATGCGCTACATTTTCTCTTTGAAATGAGTCAAAGGACAGATCAGGCAGGTTCTCGGAACCTGTACTGTTGTAGGAGGTGTGGGGGTTGACACCAATAAAGATTGAGGCATTGTTTCTGCTTTGAAAGAAAGGTAGAATAAAGCGCTGATTTTCATAGGTGAGTTCTGATTCACTGTGGGTATTTTAAAGTTCACATCTGACTTTAAGACAAGATAAGCAGCAGTGGCTGGTGGATGGCCATGGAGGTAAGAGGTGAGGTGGGACTCTTCTTCTTACGCCTTGGTGGAAGCAGGGTAAAAGCAAGATGACAGAATCAGTCTGGAGAGGACTGAGCCCATACACTCCAGTGGCTGGTGCAGGAAATGAAGTGCCAAGTCTTCAGACCAGCTAGCGAGACCCGCCTAAAGAATCAATAGTAAATAGGACTGTAAATGGGGGTGGGGCACAAGCAGTAGCTCAGATCAGCTCCATCCCCAGCAGTAGAGAAGAAAAGGGTGTGTGAGGTGGGGGAGGGACGACTGAAATGGACTGTGAAAATAAAGGGATAAAGGAAAGCATCTGTAATGAAGACTGAAGACAAGGTTGCAGGCAGTAGAGTACTGTTTATATTGATCCTTACCCAGAGAGATCTGGCACCTTTTGGCGCACAGGTAGGAGTGGATAGGTGGGTATTTTCTTTTTAAGACCAAGTCTCCTTCTGTAGTGTAAGCATGCCTAGAACTCTCTCAGACATCTCCTGTCCCAGCCTCCCCAATGATGGGAGTATAGGTGTGTGTCACACGCAGTAAATCTGGCACCCTCACAATGACCTTTGAACTGGTCCTTCCCTAACTGAGTTCTGGCCAGAATGATTTCCTCGATACTAATTGACTTTCCCTCCACCTGTCCTTCCTCCACTGATCTACCTGGGTGGTTTTCTCGGTTCTGTCTGGTCTCTATTCCAGGGCTCGCCCTAACCGCATGAACTCCCCCTATCTTAATTGTCCTGTCTTATTCCTAAAGCTCCAACCCCACCCACATTTTCTGTCTTTGGCTCTAGTGCCTCATAAGCCTTCCCAGAACAAAAATTCCACATGAAATGAACAGGGATTTTGTTTTGCTCCTACAACATGTCATGTTTCTAGCGTCTACAACGCCCAACACCTGGTTGGGCAGCCAACATGGCCCTGAAAGACTGAAGGAGTCTGTGAGGTAGGGCGGGGGCTTGGCAAAATGTATGACCTCTGTGACAGGCAGAGAGCTCTGGGCAGATGCTTGGTGCAGCACTTCCTCTGCTTCCCCCGCCTTCGTTCCCTCTCCCCTTTTCAAAGGCTAGTGACAAGCAACAGGAATTAGGCCAGCTCAAATGCTAATGGAAATTAAACGCGAGAGGAGGGCTGAAACAGAGAACAAACGCAGACGCAAAAGTAAAGGAAACCGGTGAAAAAGTAAGGCGGCGAAAAGGCCAGCAGACGTCACTCTCTCTGGTCACGCTCCCCACTCCCCCGCGGCCGGGCGAGGCGCTCTTCCTCCGCCTTGTAGCTGCCCCGTAGCGGGTGCGAGTCACCATCGCTTGGGATAAGGCTAGGCCAGTAGTCCCACGAGGGAACTCCACACCCGCACCCCACAAATCTGCCCCTCAGGGGCACCCTGCGCCAGCCCCGGGGTGGGGGTGGGGGTTGGCGTGGGGCGTGAGGACTACATCTCCCAGGATGCATCGCACTAGCGCGCTTGCGCTGTGCGGCCGGCGGCGGCGGTCTGTTCTCCGCTGAGGAGGAGTGGGGCAGAGGAGGGAGGCAGCGGGTGAGAGTTCAGAGTTCAGCAGCAGCAGCCCGAGCCCATGATTCCCATATGCCCTGTAGTTTCTTTCACCTATGGTGAGTCTAATGTGGCCCGTGGAGGCCTCTGCCATGCCCTCCCCCGGCCCCGGGCGGCGGGTAGGCGCGGGGGTTGGGGCCAGCTTCGGGGAGGAGGCGGCGGCCGCCACCCGGGCGTGCGAGTGAGTGAGGGAGTGCGGGGAGGGAGGCGGACGGCGGTGCGGCCGCGGCCCGGCCGGCCAGGGCGGCTTCTCACGGCCCCTTTTCTCTCCCTTGCCATCCCTCGGCGCCCCGACCCCTTCACGGCTGCCCTCCCGCCATGGGACCTGACTCTCCGTGCCCGCCGCAGTGCCCAGCCGGCTGGGGGAAGATGCCAAAATGGCGACCGGCAACTACTTTGGATTCACCCACAGCGGGGCGGCGGCGGCGGCGGCTGCGGCCCAGTATAGGTAACGGCTCCCCGCCTTCTCCCTTTTCTCTCCCTCCGCGCCTCGCGGTCGGTCTCCCGCCGACGCTCCGGCCCGCGGCCGTATCCGCCCCCGCCCCCGCCGCACCGCCCCGAGCCCGGGCCCCGCGGCAGGCGCGGTCGGGCCCCTGCACCTCCCCACACCCGCCCTTCCCTGCCCTGTCGTACTCCGCCGGGTACGGCTGGCATTAGGGAGCGGTCCCCAGAGGGGCAGAGATGGGGGAAGGAATGACTACGGAGGGTTGGGGACGTGGAGAGCCGCTGGGGCCTTCCACGGCCACTGAGGTAAAATGGCCTCCCGCGGCCTTGGAGCGGAGCCGAGCCGCCCGCAGCCGGCCCCTCGTCTTCCCGGTCCCCGCCTCCACCCTGTCAGCCCCCACCTCTTATCTTCCTTTGGCTCCGGGAATGGAGAGAGTGAGCGAAGGGGACCTCGCACCGAGTGCGGAGTCTCAGGCTCAGCGGCCTCTACGCGACGCCCCCGGAGCCCAGATAATAACGTGTCTTTGTCGGTACCTTGGCCCTGGGTCCCCCGACAGCCCCCCAGCCCCTAAAATTAACTGCCAGTTTGCCAGCGTCACTGCATCAATCCCATTCCCTTTGGTTTTCTTGCTCGGAGAGATGTTAATATGCCAACCACCTGTGAATTGTTTAGCTGTTAGACTGGAAAAGATGTGCGAAGTTCCTAGTGCAGATGATGCGTTGCCATAGTCTTTGTAACCATTGAGGATGGTTTCGGGTGGACCGGTGATTCTCCTTTGGGGTCTTTTTCCCCTGGGGAAAAGAAAAGAAGGCGAGTGGCTGTATACGGAGTCGTTGTAAGGCACGGGATGAATCCTCTGCCTGCAGATAGCTGTCAGTACTAAATAGCTGTGATTCCTTATACGTCCCATCTATCGCAGGCAGAACCGAAAGACACAACGGAATATCATTGTACTGTTTATGAATCAGTAAGACAGTCTCTTGGTTCATGCAGTAAGCTTACAGCATTATGTATGCGTCATATCGCATACCTTAGCACATTAGGTTCATCATGGTTAAATTCAGACAGGTTTTTTTTTTTTTATCTCATTTACCTTTAGGCGAGCCATGTATTTAAAGGGGGCTCATTGGAAAACAAAATTTTAGGAACACTAGCTTCGTGGTTTTTATGACATTTGGAACATAATTTTTGAGTTTCCTCTATAAAATGGGATACTGGCCAATATTTGGGGGCCGAAAATTCTAAAGGAAAAAGAAATTGCCTGATTTTGTGGACTCCTAAGATAGAATTTACTACAAGAGGTACTGCTTTATATATTACTGAAAAAGAAAAAATAATCTGTCAATTAAAATAGATGAAATGCCCCCATTGTTTTTTTAAAGAGGTGTTAAAATTGTAAATGCATTATATTGCTGGCATAGATAATTTACTGATTGTTAAAAGCCTCGATCTTAATGTGGCAGTCTGTTGAGGCCAGTGCTGAGAAAAATGACTGGAATTATATTATCAGAGCAAAATCGTAGGACATTTCAGACATTAGCATGTCATTTGTTTTACCGACTTAGATATTAAACAAGCAAAGTTTTGTGAAGGGAGAAAACATAGTCAACTTAAATAATTTCTTTTTTTTTTTTTTCTGAGAAACAAGATAGCTAATGGCCTCTGTGGCCATAAATCTGCTAATGAATAACATGTATTCTAGAAAATGCTGTTTAACCATTAAATTTTTCTATACATTTTGTACAATATTTTTTCTTAGTATTCACAGAATAACACGTTTTCATTTTAACTGTTTAGGTAGGAGTAGGAGTGTTGAGCAGTTTTTAAAGTTTTTTTTCCAAAATTCAGACGTATAGATTTTAAAATTATTTTAGTCCAATCAGTATTATGAGAATGTTTTCAATGCTAGCTTAAGCAAACTTGATAAATCCAGGCCATGGGGCTGAAGAGATGGCTCAGCGGTTAAGAGTACTGACCTCTTCTTCCTCAAGGTCCTGCGTTCAATTCCCAGCAACCACAGTGGCTCACAACCATTTGTTATGGGATCCAATGCCCTCTTCTGGTGTGTCTGAAGACAGCTACAATGTAGTCATATAAATAAAATAAATCTTTTTAAAAAAAAATAGCCTTGGTGTTAACTGCATGTATTACCAGAACTAATTATTAAGACACTGTCTTTTTACATAGGCATATATGAAAAGCTCTGGTATTTAAACACAAGAATTCATTGCAATAATGCTATGTTTGAGGAAGATGAATAAACATTAATACTAATGGTGTTGTTGATTCTGGTTAGAAACAGTTATAATGGAACTTTAAGAGGTGGAGAACCTTGGTTTGTATGCATATATGTACTGTTCCTTAATTTGAAAGATCTCAAACATGAGGACGTGTTTTAAGTCTTTTACATTTGGATAAGATGCTTCATGGTTGGGGTTGGGGATTTAGCTCAGCGGTAGAGCACTTGCCTAGCAAGCGCAAGGCCCTGGGTTCGGTCCCCAGCTCCGAAAAAAAAGAAAAAGAAAAAGAAAAAAAGATGCTTCATGGTCATTGACTCTCAATAACACAGAGTGAATGTCCAAAATCTCAATTCTGGTTCTTAGCTTTCCTAGTCATATCAATATACAATATATTTGACTAAATTTACCTTAGATTCACCTTTACTCCATTCTGGAAATGGAGTGCTAATTCTTCATGTTTGTTGGCAGTTGCTCGACCCGACCACTATCCCTAGCTTTGGTATTTGTAATGATACACTAAAGAATTAGTACGATATGTTGT
Source organism: Rattus rattus (assembly GCF_011064425.1). Classification (NCBI taxonomy): domain Eukaryota; kingdom Metazoa; phylum Chordata; class Mammalia; order Rodentia; family Muridae; genus Rattus; species Rattus rattus. The sequence goes on along the minus strand of NC_046156.1, from coordinate 168,970,472 downwards.
AAACAAGTTCCAAATAGATTATCTTCATTTGTGATAACTCATGCTAAACATTTCTGTGTTGAGCATTTATTCAGTCTTTGTGCTTCAAAGTCCCACTTTCTATTTTACTGTTTTGTATATGTTTTTAGGGACAAAGTTAACTTAAAATGCCATTTGTTTTTTGAAGGTTTGCTTCCAATTGAAAAAAAAATTGTGAATGTTCTTTGTATGTGTTTATATATTTCTGATAAGATGCTTAGTTTATGGGTGGGGGGCACAAGACAAAACAGGTTCTCCCCTGGAAAATGGTAACCAAGGTGGGTTCATGGCAGAAAGTGAGTTTAGTTGGAGAGCTCATATGTTGAGAAGGAAAGTATACTGTCCTTTTTAGAGAGAGAGAGAGAGAGAGAGAGAACAAACGAACTTAGGGAGGACACACTCAAAAAAATAAAAAACAAAGATGTAAACTTTAGCTAACAAAGATGTTAGCTTCACATTCAACTTGAACTGTAGGCCTTTTTGTTTCCACCTTGTAGGTGTTGGGCTTTTAGGCATTGCTGTCACACTAAGCAATTTCCTTTTGTTTTTATTCATGGGGGGAGGGAGGTTCACCTGTCTCAGGCTAACCTTGAGCTTACTCTGTAGCCGAAGATAACCTGAAACTACTGATATCCCAGCCTCAACCCACAGTGTGCTTCTATTTGAGCCACACTCAGTTTAGCATAATTCTTTTATTTATTATTGTATACTGTTTCCTGTGGGGGTGTGTCCAGCAGGCCTGTGGAGATGAGACTGCAGCTTTCAGGGATCAATTCTCTCCCTCCACCACAGTCATATGGCTTGTAGGGCAAGTGCTCTTATCTACTGATCTAAGGTAATTTTTGTTGGAGGGCAGACAATCTGATGGTTTTTTTTTTGTTTGTTTGTTTGTTTGTTTGTTTTTTCCGGAGCTGGGGACCGAACCCAGGGCCTTGCGCTTCCTAGGTAAGCGCTCTACCACTGAGCTAAGTCCCCAGCCCCTCTGACGTTTTTATAATAGACTTTCTCTCACCCTCTTACTAAAAAGTGAGTTTTTCATAGTACTCAAGGGATTTTTTTTTAGAGACAAGATCTTACCATGTTGCCCTGTCTGGCCTGGAAATCACCTGCTTCTGCTTCCTGAGTGCTGGGATCAAAGGCATGTTCCGTCACTCCCAGCAGTACTTGAGCTTTCAAAGGAATTTTTTGGGGATACACAAATCTGTAATAAAAGGGTCATTTATATTCTCCAGTGAGCAGAAATAAAACCTTTTAGTGTTTAAAACAGCCATTTTCTCTTCACTTATTCTTGAGAAAAATCTCCAACATTTCTTATGATTTTCAAATTTAGTCAAATACTTATCTGTTCTCTGGATAACTTAAATCTTAAGCTGATACTTAAACTAGTTTTATTTTCCTAGCTGTAACTTTTGGTATCATTAATGTCTGAATGTTACTCTATTTAAGTAATCATTTGGAAACATTTTTACCATTCTTACCAATATTTATTTGAATCCAGAGAATGAAGATTGTATAAATGTGCAAAATAATTACTCCCCTTATTTGTATCTCTTAGAGACCTCCAGCCTCAGCCTCTTAAGTGTTAACATTCTAGTCATGAGTCCTCATACATACGTGGTGAGCATTTAAGAATCTCTAGTCAAAAGAAAGCAGCTCATCTAATGAGTTTGACATGTCTTTGGGAAATATATTTCTAAGGGCCTTAGATCACTAAAATATTTTGGGCAGGCAAATAATCACTTTGCATAAGCTGATTAGTCAGTGACTTTAGGTTTTTGCTTTTTCCTTTATATTTTGTACTTGAATGTGCAGAGTTAATAACACTATCTTAAAAGTAAAGAAAGAGGGCTGGAGAGATGGCTCAGCGGTTAAGAGCACTGACTGCTCTTCTAGAGGTCATGAGTTCAAATCCCAGCAACCACATGGTGGCTCAGAACCATCTGTAATGGGATCTGATGCCCTCTTCTGGTGTGTCTGAAGACAGTGACAGTGTACTCGTCATATATAAAATGAATAAATAAAATCTTTAAAAAAAAAAGAAAGAAAGAAAACCCAGGTGAGTGGGTTTTGAAACCAGTCATGAACATAGAACTTTACTGGCTGTTAATTTTTTTTTTTTTTTGATTATCTTGTATTAGTTTTCCCATTGCTGAATCAGAGACTTTAGGATGCATAAATTAAATGTATGAGTTTGAAATAATAAAGTTGCTACCTTACACCCCCCTACCTCAAGAAAAAGGATAGTTGCTATTAGACTTCTGGAATTTCCTATATAATTTACTAATAGCCTAGGGAGTGGGTTGAAGGGACTTGGGCATATCTGGGTAAGTATTTGCATAGCATGTCTGAGGCCTAGAGTGTAATCCTTAGTTGTAGTGTATAATGAGGAAGGGGTTTGTAGAGTAAGCCAGAATAATCATGTATAGAGTGTTGAAGTGTATGGGTAGGTATGCTTTACATTGCCTTTGTGGTAGCATGGTGTCTTAAAATGATTTGAATTGGGAATTAGTTAAACTTAAATTTGTATCTAAGCTCCATTTGCCAAGTCACTTACTTTCTAAGATTTGATTTATCTACCTTTACTTTAGGTGAAGATTAAGTACAATACTTCCTAGCCTAGAACATAGTGTGTTCTACCGATGCTATAGATTTTTAATTTCTAGATTTAATCTATAGATTCCCAATTTATGTCTGCCATATGATTACTATAAAATAGGGGTTAGTATCAGTGGTAGGTCTCAGTGTCAATTCAGTAGGGAAGAAAGAAATTTTCTTTACAGATGGTGTGATTATTCAGTTCATCACACACAAAAATGAGAACCAGTAAGTTCAGTAAATTTTCTGTAGCTAAATCATACAAAAATGAACTGAGTTGGATATGGTAGTGTACACACTACTATACCAGTACTAGAGCTACCCTGAGTAAATTCAAGGCCAGCCTGATTTACAGAGGGAGATTTTGTCTCAACTAAACAAAACAAATTCACATTTCTGTTATAGCAATGTTTTATTAAGTTAAAATTAAATTACAAATAACTCCTGTTTATATAAGCCAGTGCTCCATAACTAATCTATATCCACAGCACTGCCCTTGTTTAGATACAGCTGCAAACCTATTGGATAGAAATAAAGCTAATGAAATCTGCAAGGCTCACTAAGAAAAAGAATAGTCATAAAGAGGTTATATCAATGAAAAAAGAAATCAAAACTGTTAAATTAACTCTAGAATATACTTAATATATTTCTAGACTTGGGATTTCCGAAAATGCCCAAGTAACTTGATAAGGAGGTCTCCGTGATTGTACTGAAGCACTGATTATCCTAAAACTAGTTAGGACATCTTGTAAGAATGATTAAGAAGGACTTGGAAAAATAAAATGAGAGGATGGATAGATCATTAAAAACTTTAGAGATAGAACCATGCTTATGTAGATGAGTTAGATTGTATAGTATATGGAATGCTGAAAGGTAGTTGGTTTGTCACACAGCTGGCTACATTATTACTAAGGAATGATAGAGGGTGAAATTTATAAATGAGTCCTTAGGCTTAGAAATGCAGTAACTGGCAGTGTTAGAATTACTTACATTTTTCATCTACTTAGTAAAGATTGAAGGGTCAACACTGCCCCTATCTATAAATTGTTCATGGCACCATTCTGTTATAGCAAAAGATTAAGGTCATCTTTCAAGGATGGCATTTTTTTCATGTTTGATAAAGTCCTGTGCTTCTAATGCATAGAGATCAAATTAATAAAATAAACATTGTGCTTTTTGGATTTTTTTTTAATATTCTCTGTGTTAAAAGGCATTTGAAAAGGGTACTTCACTTGATACTGGTACTTGATTTTTGGAGTCTGCTCTGAGAGTTTTACACTTGCAATCAAAGATAGAGACAGATGTGGTTTCAAACAAATAGCTATGCTATGGTGACAGTTATTAACTTTTAAGACTTAGAGTGTGAATATGCACATTCACTGGTGTGCAGGGGCAGAGAGAGAGAGAATATGAATATGAGAGAGAATGAGCAGGTGGCCAAGGAGAGCAGATGGACCCCCTGGAACTACAGAGTGGTCATGAGCTGTATGATATGGGTGCAGAAAACCAAACCTGGATCTTCTTGAAGAGCATTAGGTGCTGTTAAATTGCTGAGCTATCTTCCAACCATCATTCTTGACTTTTTATGAAAGGCTAAAATGGGAAATTGGAAGCTATGACTAAAAGTATTACTTTATTTGGAAAGTAGTTTTATTCTGTGGTCCAGGCTGACTTGGAACTCATCATCTAGTCCAGCTACCTTCAAACTTAAGCTAATCCTGCTGTTCAGCTTGGTGTGATCCATCATACCTGGCTTTTAAAACATTTTCATGGAAGTCTACAGAACTTACTCAGCAGGTGAAACAGCACCCCTATCATCTGGCTCACAACTGCCTATAAGTCTGGTGATCCAACACGGTATTCTGGCTTCCTAAAGTATAAATAATCCAAATAGAGGATTGGAGAGATGGCTTAGCAGTTAAAAGCATTTTCTGCTCTTGCAAAGGACCTGGGTTCAGTTCCTAGAACTCACATAGTAGTGGCTTAGAACCTCCCAAACTCTAGTTCCCAGGGATCCAGTACTCTCTTCTGTCCTCCTGAGGCAACACCCATATACATAAAATCTTTTAAAATATGTCTTAAATAATAAAAATCTTTAAGAATACTTATAGATGGTGGTACACACCTTGACCAGGTGGATCTCAGAGTTCCAGGATAGCCAGGACTACATAGAGAAACATTGTCTCCAAAAAAAACTTAACAAAAACAAAACACCTATTGAAACATTGTATATGTAAAAAGAAAATTGCACACATGATAGTTTGGTAATCTGTCAAAATAAGTATACTTGCATAGCCCTCACTTTAAACAGACCGTTACCATCATCTTAGGAGGCTTCTACACTCTCTAATTAATTAAATTTTTTTTTTTGAGATTCAATATTATTTGCAAAGTAATTCACAGTTCTTATCAGTGTTAGCCATTATTCCTTAGGTGTTTGAAAATAGGGCTTAGGAAAGGAATAAGGTTTAGATGAGTAAATCTGGCTATCATCCTCATGTTTGGTGATCAATTGCTAAAGCAGAATATGTATAAAACTAGAGAAAGTGTAGTGCCTGGCGTGGGAACATGTTTTGAGTGAATAAATAACAAAAGGATGAGTTACAGACTTCTGAGACATTTGGTAGAGCCAGAGATAAAAAACAAGAGCAAACTCTCCATCATGTAGGACCTGAGAATCGAACTCAGGTGATCAGACTCCAGTGCAAGAGCCTTTACCCACTGAGCCATCTCTCCCTTACAGAGACTGTTTTTCTTTTCTGCATTTGTGTGAATAGTCCTCATTCCCTGAAGAAATGTCAGTGTTTGAGGAATGGCTTTTGGTGCATTCAGTTACAGAGCACTTTATATTACCTAACAGCTTTTAGTATTACTAATACTTTGTTTCTTTTTTGAGCTGTTCAGTTATTTATAGTAGTTTAAAGAACTTCAAATACAACTTTTGGGGCTGTTATATAGTCTGTATTGATGTTGCTGGGCACAATTGTTGTCTTCTATGATGAGTTATTTAAATTGGCTTTCTACCTTAGCAGTTAACTCATTCTTCATAAAGCCCCGCCCCCCCACCTCCCCACACACACACTCTTTGTTTTCACAGGAGTGGAAAACTCCAGTCTCAGAGCATCTTCAGTATGCTACCTTCAGGCTTCAGTAGTTTTCAGTCTATTGTTAGTTTTTCCTGTGCCTTAGAGCTCCTCATTGCTTTTGATGCTTACCATATTTTTTCCAGGTGTGTTGGTGTGAATTCTGTTGTGTTTACTTCTGCCTGTGGATTGTTAGGGCTCCTAAATCTAAACATTGTTATTGCAATAAAAAAACACTCTTTAATATTTCTTGTTTTTCTTTATATGTAATATTAAGTGGTTAAAATAACATTTTTTTTGTTCTGTCCTCCAGGATTTTTTTTTACCATCAGTGGGTTTTGTTTATTTCTTTGCTTTTATACTTTCTGGGTAATTGTAAGTATTTTCCATTTCACTAATTTTTAGCCAACTGTGTATAGTCAGTTATGTGAACCTGGGTTTCCTTTTTTTTTTTCTTTAAGATTTATTTACTTACCATATTTATATATGTACACTGTAGCTGTCTTCAGACACACCAGAAGAAGGTATCAGATCTCATTACAGATGGTTGTGAGCCACCATGTGGTTGCTGGGATTTGAACTTAGGGCCTCTGGAAGAGCAGCAAGTGCTCTTAACCACTGAGCCATTTCCCCAGCCCCTGAACCTGGGTTTCTAATTGCAGTTTTTTATATGCTGCATTTTTGACAGTTGCTTGATTCCTTTAAAAGTTCACTGGCCTTTTTTTTGTTCGTTTTTTTGAGACAGTATCTTAATGATATAGCTCCCAAGACCAGCTTTGAACTCATAATGTCCCATATTGGCCTTGAATTTGTGGCAGTCCTCTTTTCAACCACTCACATACTGAGGATTACATAGTGCAGAACCCATACCCATCTTCCTCTGTTTTGTTTTTAATTCTTTGGCTTTTTGAGACAAGGTTTCTTCATGTAGTTCTGATTGCCCTGAAGCTTGATACATACACCATACTAGTCTGGAACTCACAAGGATCCTCTTCTTTTTGCCTCCTTACTTAGTGCTGGGATTAAAGGTATGTGTCACCACACCCAGCCCTCTGATTTATTTTTTTAATGTTTTTTAATTAAGCTTAATTATTGTTTGTATATGTGTGGAGATCAGAGGGCCTTAATTGGGGGGGGGGGTCAGTTCTCCTTTTAACGTAGATCCCAGGGTTAGAACTCAAGCTGTCAGGTTTTGGTGGAAGATGGCATTGTACCATCTTACCTGGCCCACTTCATTATTTTTGGTTCATCTCTTATTCCTTGATCTTAGATTTGATTCTTTAATTTATTTAAATGTTAATAATTCAGCCAACTCCTGTTCATTATAACTAACTTCTTTTTGGGAATTGTGGTTCTTATAATTTACTTTTGAGCTTTCCTGTTGGTTGGAACCACATCTGCAACGTTTCTGGGAAGATAGCTTGTAGCTCATAAAATAATGGCAATGTAAGTAAGATTATATTCAGCTAAATTACTGGTTGTTTAGATCTTGGTCATAAGTGATTTCCCAGGAGTTGTCTTGTAGTTAAAGATTTTTTCTTTTCTTTACCCAGAGTTACCACTAAGAGGAAAAGTTTTCACATAGTTCTCCCTTAAAAAGCTGGTGGGGCACACCAATTCCAGGGCTTAGAGGAAGAGGCTGTCAGATCTTTGGGAGTTCCAGGGTAGTCTGATTTTACAAAATGGGTCCAGGCTAGTAATAAAACCTTGTCAATCACTCACACACACCCACACAACCCCCCTCTGGAGTACAGAAAATGTTATTTGTGCAACATTCACTACATACAAACAAAAATTGGATCCTACCACTTCTGAACTGCCCATTCTTTCAGAACTAGCATGCCAAAAGTATGATAGGCTTTTGTAACCACTTGTTAGCAGCTGGCAAAAGATGCTAATGCAGCTACATTGACAGACAAATGTTCAGTTTGGAGTTTTGGGTTGGGGTTTTTTTTGTTTTTTTTTTTTTTTTCCTCACCTATTTTGGGGTGTAGGTGTAGGGGGGTCTGTTTTAGCAAAATTCCCTGGAAGAAAGTAGGACATACTGTAGATCTTCACCTCCTTACAGAATGATAGCAACTTGAAGATCTACCTACGACTTTAATTTGTATGGTTTTAGACTCCAGTGGTCCAACAGACAGAGTCAGAAAAACCTAGTATGCTTATAGCTTTTAGCTGAAATTTTCTTCCACTTCTGTCCGGTGTGTTTACTTACTTGAAAAAGATAAAATTTTATAAAGTAGTTTGTTTCCATCATTATATATCTTATGTTGGAACAATTTCTAGTTTCTATAAATTTTTATAGCTGGATACTAAATACGCATTTGCTTTTGCTATTTTGAAAAATTATAACAAATTTACATTGGTGTGAATTGGTTTTATTCACTTACCATAGCGCCCTTAAAATTCATCCATGTTGCAACCATACAGTAGAATTTCCTTTTAAAAATTAAACATGGGGTTGGGGACTTAGCTCAGCGGTAGAGCGCTTGCCTAGCAAGCACAAGGCCCTGGGTTCTGTCCCCAGCTCCGAAAAATAGAAAAGAAAAAAAAATTAAACATATGCTACTCCTTCTCTTGGTGTGAACACTTTGGGTTGTGTTTACTTCTTGGCTTTTGTTAATAGTACTAAATATATAAGTAGTCACCTTGCACACTGTTCTTGATTGGGTTTCTGGATCAAATGTTTATTTTTAATTTCTTGAACTTCCATTGCTGATGATTAGTAGACTTTTTTTCCACGTTTTCATAGGCTATGTTGCTATTCACTTAATATCTATTCAAGATAAATTTATGTACTTATGTCCATTTTTTAAAAGATTTGTGTATTTTGTATTTATGTGTTTTGTCCATTTTAAAGGTTGTTTAGCTATTGGGGTTCCCTTAAGATTCATGTAAATTTTAAAATTAAAATTTTTTTTGTTCCTAAAAAAGTCATTAGAATTTTGTTGAGTATCACACTGAATTTGTAGACCACTTAGAGTAATACTTAGAACCTAACATGTTCCAACTGGAATATGTGAGATGAATTGTTTCATGATCATTTATTTTACCTTCCCTAACTCCTCCCAGATCTTCCCCACCTTCCTATCCACCCAACTTCATCTTCTCACTTCTCTCTTTTCTAATGAAAAAATAATACAGAAAATAACAAAACGTCCATAACAAAACAGGGGCTCCATTTTGTGCTGTCTAACTATGCTTGGGCATTTATCTTTTTGCATGTATGTGTGCAACAGCAAATGTTGGAGGTTAGAGGACAACTTGTAGAAGTCAGTTTTCTCCTCTGTGTGGATTGAACTGGTTTGAGGCACATGACTTAATCTGGTGAACTAACTCAACAGCCCAGTTTTGTTCTTTGTGTGTCCATGAAGGGATTGGGCAGGGTGTAATTGGGTGACAAACATGTAGAGTGTGTGGAATCAGACTGAGGTTGGTTGACACCTGGTGTCTTCCTAAATTAATACCCAATTTTTTTTTTTTTTTTTTTTTTTTTTTTGGAGCTGGGGACCGAACCCAGGGCCTTGGCGCTTCCTAGGCAAGCTCTACCACTGAGCTAAATCCCCAACCCCCCCAATTTACTTTTTGAGACAGGGTTTCTCACTGAATCTGGTATTCGGCAATGGCCAAGCAAGCCCCAGGAATCTGCCTGTCTCTGCCTATCTGGTGCTATGATACAAGCTTATGCTACTGAACCTAGATTTTTATATAAATTCTAGAATTTTGAGCTCAGGTCCTCCAGCTTGCCTGGTAGTCACTTAATCAGCTAAGCCATCTCCCTGGCCTTACGTTTATTCTTAACTATTTTAATCCTTTTGATACTACAGTTTATTTTGGCTACTACCAGCTAAGGGAAAAGGATCACAAGCTCAAAGCTGATCTGGAATATATAGTGAAACCTTGCCTCAAAAAGAAAACACTAAAGGGGTCTGGGAATATGGCTCTAGTCCCGGAGGTCTGATGCCCTCATTTGGTTTCTGTGGGCATCAGTGAATGTGGTACACAGATATAACTATAGTAAAACATTCATATGTATGAAAAATTACTTTTATCTCCTGGAAACCTACAATCTCAGTGTGTTCTACTTTATTTTGCTGTCATTTAATTTTATATTCCTAAATATATCTACTAAAGGTAATTTATCCTAATCAACTTTATGCAATTATTTTTATCTCCTGTACTCTTAGTTTTAGACATCGTATGTACTTTTCTTTTTATCCTGAATTCAGTGATAGACTGTGTAGACAGTGTACTATAATTTCTAGTTCACCTGAAGGCAATATCTCCTTTTTTTTTTAGATTTATTTATTTTATCTATGTGAGTACACACTGTTTCTGTCTTCAGACACACCAGAAGAGGGCATCGGATCCCATTACAGATGGTTGTGAGCTACCATGTGGTTGCTGGGACTTGAACTCAGGACCTCTGGAAGAGCAGTCGGTGCTCTTAACTGCTAAGCCATCTCTCCAGCCCAATATCTCATTTTCTAGGACTCTTAAAATGTGTCAGCAGAATTTGCTTAAGGAGACAGAGGCAGGAAAGATCACAAATTGGAGGCCAACCTGGTCTGCAGAGAAACCCTGCCAAGCACACCCCCTCCCCCCAAAATCTCGAACCATTCGTGCTCATTTGCGTCTCTTTTTTCCATGTACCATCCCTCCTTGCATTAGAGTTTTTACTGATACTGTGTTTTCTAGTTCTGAATTGTCTTCTGCAGTTAGGTAGATACTAAAACTTAACAAAAACAAAGCTCGTCTTATTCCGATCGTAAGAAGTAGCTACTATAGAGCCAGATACCATGCTATAATTCTAAATCCTACTAGAGACCGTTTACAGTCCTGTACCACTTAATGGAAAACCTACCCAATCTAAAGTTAAGGTGGATTTTTTTTCAGTTGTACTTTCTGTCCAACTGTAAGATTTTCTCATGGGATCATCCCTTCATTGTCATTTCTGTGGTCATCGCATGTTTATGACAAGGGTCTGAAGCTCTGGCTGGCTCCAACTTTCTGTGTAGTCAAGGATGAATTTGAACCAATTATCTTACCTCTACCTCTGTAGTACTGTGATTATAGACATGTGTCACCAGGCCTAGTGATTGTATCTTAATTCTGTTTTTTGTCTTCCTGGTTACGTAATTTGTTTGATTCTAAACCATTGGTCTTACCCTGATCTCTGGCCTGCTGCATAGCTGCTTTCATTTTTCTCCATGTTTGCAAAATCTTTTAACTTGTTTTACTTTTTGTTTAGTCTGAGTACATTTCTTGTAGCTTCTTCTGAAAAGGTATATAATGGGAAAAGTTTGACTCAGATGTCCTTTTTTTCTTTTCTTTTCTTTTCTTTTCTTTTCTTTTCTTTTCTTTTCTTTTCTTTTCTTTTCTTTTCTTTTCAGAGCTGGGGACCGAACCCAGGGCCTTGCGCTTGCTAGGCAAGCGCTCTACCACTGAGCTAAATCCCCAACCCCTCAGATGTCCTTTAAAAGTACTTATTCTCCATAGTTAAGCTGGGCATAAAATTCGACAGAGTAGCCATCTTCCCTTGAGTTTTGAAGACATTACCATATTGTCTGTGGCCCACTAGTTATCTGATTTTCTATTGATTGTAAACTATACTGTTATATTTTCCTCTCTGGAAAATTGGACTTCTTTTGTGTTTGAGAATTGGAAAATGTTTCCAAGTTTGGCTCTTTGATTCTTTTCTAGTAGGTTGGCTGATTGAATTTGAAAATATAATGTTTGCCTATAGTAGATGTATGTTTCGTAGGCTTATCTTCTGACTAGTGTAAAGTTCTTGTTTCATGACCCGAATTAGAGATTTTGAAAGTATTGTTATTTTGGGATATGTGTTTCCTGCACTGTTGGAATCACCTGCTTTGCAGGTGAGAATCTGCTTTCTTTAGATACCTGACAATGAATTGTCATCCATCCCCTCTTACATTATTTTAATGAAGAAAGCAGCAAGGCCGCCTGAAGAATTTTATATATATATATATATATATATATATATATATATATATATATATATATATATATATATATGTAGCCTCTCAACATATTCCTGTCTGACCAGGGTCTCTGTGTAGACCAGAGCAAATGTCCTCCTGCCTCTGCCTCCTAAGTGCTGGGATTTAAGGCATGTACCACTATGCTCACCTTAAGGAACTATTTCAAGGTTTCTAGCTTACTTACTTTTTGGTAAGCAGATGACGAAAGTGATCATTATCTTCCAGAGTAAATCCAAGAATGTGAAGAAGGTTTACAGTTTAACATTAGTTCTCTAGGTACTTTCTTATCTTACTTTTTAAAATCTTTTTGGGCAGGGTCTCTTGTAGTCAAGGGTATCTAGAAATTGGATTCTTACAAAATTACACTTTGGTATCTGTAGGAGGCTGGCTCCAGGTCAAGATAATATTGTTAATAATAACAGTCTGGTAATTAATAATAAGTCTAATAAGTGTATACTAACTTGCCTAGTTTTTTTTCCATGTTTTAAGTAGAGGAAAGTAGCCTCTTTTATATCTGTAACTCTGGAAGTGTTTCTTTCCTTTTTTTTTTTTTTTTTTTAATTCAATGTATTTGGGTGTTTGGCTTGTATCTGTGTACCACTTATGTGCCCAGTACCCTCCAAGGCCAGAAGAGATCCCCTGATTTACAGATAACTTTAAGCCATCAGGTAGATACTAGGAATCAAACCCAGGTCCTCTGGAAGAGCAAGCAACAAGTGCTCTCTTCACTACTGAGCCCTCTCTCCAGCCCCTTACATGTTATTACTGTTTGTACCTACTGTTATTAATGTTTGGGATTTTTTTGGTTTGTTTTTGGAGTGTTTTTGCAGTGTTGACAAGGTCTCTTTGTGTGGCCCTGGCTGTCCTAGAACTTGGCTTTGTAGACCAGACTGGTCTCAAAGTCACAGAGATCTGCTTTGTACTACCTCCTGTGGGCTGGAATTGAAAGCATGATCCACCATACCCAACGTACATACCCAGAGTACAGAAATAGTAGGAATAATTTCACTGAGACAGGAGACATAAACACGCATATGGTCTTCCTCCCTGCGTCACATGCATTCTTAAGGGTTAGGATCATGCAGTATAAGCCGAATTGCCTTCGTAGTTGATTTGTTTCAACTCTGTTCCCACCTACTTTTTATCCTTTAGAACAAGAAAATAATTTCTTGATTTTTCTATTTAGTTTCCCTCCATTTAAAACTAACTTAAAGCTGACAAGATTCTATATATTATTCACAAGAGATAATTACTCAAAAGCTCTTGTCTTTACAGATTGAAGTCAGTTAAATTTTACATTGTGTGCAGGGAGATGACACCTTTTATTTTACTACTATAAAATAGATAAATCCCTTTGATTTTTAACTTGTTATTTTGAACTTGGTGTTGACTTAACCTATCCTTTCTGCAATCAAATCCCCAGTGCTTAGGAGTCAAAATCAGAGCCTCTCTCACACTGAGCTTCACCCCTGGTCTTTGACCTGAATTTTTTTTTTTTTTTTTTTTTTTTTTTTTTGGGGTTGGGGCCGAACCCAGGGCCTTTGTTTTGTTTGGGAAGCGCTCTTCCACCGAGCTAAATCCCCAACCCTGACCTGAATTTTTAAAGTAAATTTACTGGCCTCTGTGTATTTTATTGGACTAGTATTAGCTAGTTTGGTATCTGTATCATAGCATAAGAGGTTGGGGGGTTGTGTTTGAAATTCAAGGAGAATTTTCTGATATTTAAGTTATTACAATATATAAAAGGCTTTAATTTGAACAAAAGTCACCTCAGCTACCCTTGGAATCGGGACTACATAATATATTTGATGGTTCCAGGAGCTCAATTGATAGACTGCTTGTACTGTGGGGAAAACTTGAATTGGATTCCCCACCTGGCCAAAGACTGAGGGGTTGAGGGCTTCAGCATCTTTCCTAGCTATATAGTAAGTTCAAGGTCAATCTGGAATGTAGGCACCTATCTCAAAACAGCAACAAAAGAAGTTACAGTTCCAGTCCAGATGATGAGTTATGGGACATGGATATGTGAAATTAAACTGGGTTAGGAAGCCCTGGGAATGTATATATAATAATTGTTTACTACCCTGGCATCATTTTATAAAGTACTTGGGAAAGGTGACTTTGTAATAATTCAGGCTGAGACAGTTGGAAGAATACAGAAATAATAGGAATAACTTCACTGAGACAGGAGACATAAACAAGCATATAGTCTTCCTCCCTGTGTTACATGCATTCTTGGGTTAGGATCAGGTAGTGTAAGTCAAGTTGCCTACCTACTCCACTTACTTTTTGTCCTGTATAACATTTGGAGCCAAGAAATGTGGGTAATTACAGCTGACTATGTATGTGCAGGCTCCGAGTTATGAATAAAGACCGAATGATTGTGTTTGTTTGCACTGATGAGCATTATAGGTGTTTTGTTGTCATCTGGTATTTCCTAGACTGTAGTTACTTACATGGCATTTTCATTAATGTGAACATGAGATCATATCATGTGATGATGAAACTATATGCATATGCTATTCCGTTTTAGAAACTTATGTATTTGTTTTGCTAAGGATTCTACCAAGGGCCTTTGCATGTGTCAGACATGAGGCTCTACTACTGAGCTATATTCCTAGCTCTTGAGAACTGTGCCCTTTTGTGCAAGAAATTGAGCATTATCTGACTTACTATTAATCATATTATCTTGACCTGGAGCCAGCCTCCTACAGATACCAAGTGTAATTTTATGAGAATCTGAGTCTAAATCTGAATTTTAAATTAACCAATTTTCTCTTTAGGCAACGTAGATTGTGTGTGTGTGTGTGTGTGTGTGTGTGTGTGTGTGTGTGTGTGTGTGTGTGATGTCAAATCTTACTAGTTAAATGTTTAATACAAGTTTGAGAGACTTTTTGTTTTAGTTTTTTGGACTAGTTCTTATGTAACCAAGAGTGACCTTGAATATCTGACTCCTGCCTTCAGTTCTCAAGTATTTGAATTACAGTTGTGATCTCTACACCAGTTTTATGATGCTGAATATTGAGCCTGGGTTCGTGTTTTTCTCTCTCTCTCTCTCTCTCTCTCTCTCTCTCTCTCTCTCCTCCTCCCTCCCTCCCTCCCTCCTCCTCCCTCCCCCTCCTCCCCTCCTCTTTCTCTCTCACACACACACACTTTTTTTTCTGATGGGAAGACAACACCATGAGCCATAGCATGTGGAAGTCAGGGCACAGCTTACAGGAGTCTGTTCTCTAAAGAGTATCTAGTCATAGGCAATCAGGAAGATAACATTTCAGATGACCTGGGTCAGAGACCCAGAATCCACATGAAATAAAAGAGAACCACCTCCACAAAAATCCCCCTGACTTCCACACGTGCACAGAACAAACCTCCACATAGGCATAATCTTTTCTGTTTTTTTTAAAAGACTATCAAATTGAAGCTTGGAATATAGCTCATTAGTGAAGACTTCCTCTAGCATGTATAAAGCTTTTATTTCAATTCCCAACCCTTAAAAGTAAGCAAATAAATGAGTAAAATTTAAAAATGCCATATCCATAAGAAATGAAATGTTAGTTTTAGACAGATTTCCCACTGAAAATATGAGCTTATCTTTCCTTTTCTGTAATTGCCATATATGCAAAAGTGTTGACTAGTTTTATATTAAAATATGGGAACTTCATCCAATTAGAATTTAACTTTCTTTGGACTCTAAGTTTTTTGTTTGTTTTTTGTTTTTTGTTTTCTTTTTCATATTGGACTGAAATCTGGCACCCTGTAACTTCCATCTGTTGGTTCTAGTTCTGTTCTCTGGAGCAGCATGGAGTAAGTGTCTTCATTTAGAAGGCAGCTATCACATTTTCTAGACTCTTCATTTTGATATAAAATAAAATCCTTATCTATAAGTTTCATATTCCCCTTAGTGAAATTTTAGTCGATCCGTGTTTTCCATAATACAGGTTAAATATGGTGGCCCAAATACTAGTACTTCTTATGCTGCCATGCACATCAATACAGGATACAGTGTACTTTATAACCCATGAATCATATACTTGTAATTAATCAGTGCTGTATCAGGAGTTCATACCCCCAGCTAGTCTTGACTGTTGGCTAATGCTACACCTTGTTGTCAGCCAAAACATTCCAGCTCCTGGGTGTCCCTGCTTCTGAGAAGGCATGTGTACCTTGGTAGTGTCATCTTAGCAAGGGGAATGATGAGTGTGTTGCTCAGAACCTTTAATGAAAACTAAAGTATGCTATCTTATGATAACATCTACAGATTCTTATTTTAGAAATTAAAGTAACATTCTTACAAAAAATTTTAGGTGAAAATTAACTTGATTACTGTTTTTGGAAAATGCTTTTGCCTTTTGAGGCTTAAATGGGATGACTGCAAAGCATCTGCCTTAGAGCCCTTTACAGAATTCTCTATTAAATTTTAAAAGAACTTGTGTACTGAAATGCTATGTATAAGCAGGAAAATTTATCATATTTCACTATAAGTTATATAAGGTCTTTTTGTTGAGATTTTTTTAATGTATAGAATAAAATAATGAACTTTATATATAAAAATGCTTTTCTAAATTCCTAATTGGTATAAGCTTCTCTTTTTTTTTTTTTTGTCCCAGTGCTTCATCTTTGTTTTGCTTTGTATAGTGATTCATGATAATATGTGTATATTTGAATATATATTGTGATTAAGGAATGAAAATTTAAAAAAGAGTAACAAATTAACAGTATTGACTAGAAAGTATTGAGTTCAAATACTTTGCCTTCTGTCATCAGTAATTACATTACTTGAAAATATGCCTTTTAATCGATCATTTTAAGGTGATTCTTTGATTTTTAAAAATTAAATTATATTTCTGTTTTATAATTGCTAAATAATTTTAAGATGACTGCTTGATTTTAAAATTAAATTATCGTATTTATTCTTCTACTTCACAATATAGCCAGCAGCCAGCTTCGGGTGTAGCCTATTCCCATCCAACTACAGTTGCTAGCTACACTGTCCATCAGGCTCCAGTAGCTGCTCACACAGTTACTGCTGCTTACGCACCAGCAGCCGCCACAGTTGCAGTTGCCAGGCCTGCTCCAGTTGCTGTTGCAGCTGCTGCAACAGCTGCTGCTTATGGAGGCTACCCCACTGCACACACAGCAACCGACTATGGTTACACCCAGAGGCAACAAGAAGCACCACCACCACCACCCCCAGCTACTACACAGAACTACCAGGTAAAACAA
Organism: Rattus rattus; assembly: GCF_011064425.1. Classification (NCBI taxonomy): domain Eukaryota; kingdom Metazoa; phylum Chordata; class Mammalia; order Rodentia; family Muridae; genus Rattus; species Rattus rattus. The sequence goes on along the minus strand of NC_046156.1, from coordinate 168,953,548 downwards.
CAAACACACATCTGGTTCAATAGCCTTAACATCTACATTTAATGGGTTCAGTATGATAGAAGGCCAAAGCCAGTACTTCTAAATGTACTTGCAGTGATGGAGAAAATTTCTTTGCAGTGGATTTTATATGTCAATTCTCCCTTTTCTAGTTTTATCCTTCTATGCACATTTATATGTATTTATATGTGTTTGTTTAGTTTTTTAAAAAGTTTACACAAATCATAGTTTAAATGCTTTAATTTTACCCTAAGTTTTTGGAAAAAAGAAACTACTCGGGGAATATGTTCTTTGTTTATACAAGTATTACTTGTCCAGCTGAGACGGGATAGTTCGAAGCTCATGGACATAAGAAAAATGTTTTCTTTTTGAAATTTAGCAAAGTTTCTGATCCTCTTACTAATAGTTTTATACTGTATCGCCTGGTCCCATGGAAATTCTCTCTCTAATACTATAGGATTCATTTTTAAAGACAAAAGTGAGCTTTTGAGAAAAATGGGTTATTCAGTTCAGTAATTTGAGTGTTTTGAAGTTCTGATTGAAGTCAAACATACTGCTTAAAGTGCTTTTGATTTTATTTTAAAAGTTCTTAATTAGCTACATTTGTATTAAAACTTGATTGTATGATTTAGTTTATATTTTAATAATGTTTATTATTATAATTAATAATTGATTAATTAGTTGTTTTTAAACTATATGTTTAGGCCTATATAACTTATGTTTTGTTTTTCTTTGTTATATTTTTACACAGTAAGAATTCTTTTCCTGCCACTTAAGTCAAAGTCACACTTTGTTTGATTTCTTCTCTTTAGGACTCATACTCGTATGTAAGATCCACAGCCCCTGCTGTGGCTTATGATAGTAAGCAGTACTACCAACAGCCCACAGCAACTGCTGCTGCAGTGGCTGCTGCTGCCCAGCCTCAGCCTTCGGTTGCTGAAACCTACTATCAGACAGGTGGGCTTCATGAACATAAACAGTTTCATTATAAAGTTTTGCAGTATATGATTTGCAGTAATCTAATGAAGACAAACTGCAGAGTCCATCTATAATGGTTCTGTCTGCTTCTTTGTTTTTGACTACTATAATGCCATTGAGTCACAGAGATGATTAGGAGAAAAGTTGGTATTCCTTTGTTCTAGAGGTGGCCGCTGTAGCATGGTACTCCTCTCTTGCTGTAGCAGACAGCCCTAGTAATCAATAGGTACTTTTATGAACCCATATTTTTTTTTTTTTTTCCCGGAGCTGGGGACCGAACCCAGGACCTTGTGCTTGCTAGGCAAGCGCTCTACCACTGAGCTAAATCCCCAACCCCTGAACCCATATTTTTTTTCTGTAATGACAAGTGGTTCTGTTACCGACCACTGATAATGAGTTTCCTTCCCCCACTTTGTAAAACAGTTTGTTAAACAGCCCCCACACACCTTTAACTTAGTCCACTGTTACGGTTAGAGCTTTGAACCAGCAACATTCACTGAACATCCATAATGTTGAACACGGTGCATATAATAGCTCAAATGCAGAAAGTTCTTTTATCTGTGTAGAAGCCTCCATGTTTGTAGACTTTAAAGGATGGACTTGCTGTATATAGAGGCTTGAGAAGACTTATTTTAAGAACAAAACAGCAATAAGTAAAAATATTTTTAAGGAGCTTTATTTCAAAGCTGAGGAGCTAGGAATGTAGCACAGTCGGGAGAGTGTTTGCTCTGTATGCATGGTGCGCTAGGTCAATCCACAACACCAAATATACTAGACTTGGTGGCACATGTCCGTAATCCCAGCATTCAGTAGGAGGAAGCAAAAGGATCAGGAGTTGAAGACTATCCTCAGCTACATAGCAGATTTGAGGCTCGCTAAAATTGAGCAATACCTTATTTTGAAGATGGATTAGAATATTGGATTTTAAAAAAAGATCAAACTGGTTTTACTGTTATGGGCAGAAAGTATAATCCACCCTCCATCTCTGTTCTTTGTACATAATCTACTTATACATGAAGAGGCTGCCCACATCTTTTTGGGGTCCCTGGTTTTTTGATTTTGCATGTCTTAAAAGTGATTGAAAAGGATTTTAAAGATGGTCAGATCCTAGCACTTGAGAAACTATATTGAATACAGGAGGCATGAGTTTGAGGCTAGACTAGACAATCTAGTAATAATAAGACCCTGCTTCAGAATGTATGTCTGCGTAAGCATGTTTGGGTATGAGTTTCAGTGACTGGCCTTTTTAAGATCATTTTTCTGTTTATTGGTATACATGATAATCTTTAGTGAACTTCATGCTTATTCCACGGCTCTTTTTTTTTTTTTTTTTTTTTTTTTTTTTTTAATCTTTGTTACTTCTGTACCCTTTTTCTTCAGTCAGTGGTGCATAGTGTATGCAATTTCCAAAGTTTCAGAGAAACTTTCCATTGGCCCGAGAGACTTACTTACTTATTTATTTATTTATTTATTTATTTATTTATTTTTGACATTTTTTTATTTTATTGGATATTTTTTATTTACATTTCAAATGTTATCCCCTTTCCCGGTTTCCCATTCAGAAATGCACTATCTCTCCCTGCTTCTGTAAGAGTGCTCACCCACCCACAAACTCCCACCTCCCCGCCCTGACACTGGGGCATCTAGCCTTGAAAGGACCAAGGGCCTGTCCTCCCATTGATGCCTGACAAGGCCATCCTCTGTTCATATGCAGGTGGAGCCATGGGTCTGTCCATGTGTAGTCTTTGGATGGTGGCTCTAACTCCTCCAACGGGGACCCCATTCTCAGTTTAGTGGTTGGCTACGAGCATCTGCCTCTGTATTTGTCAGGCTCTGGCAGAGCCTCTCAGGAGACAGCCATCAGGCTCCTCTTAAGAGTGCTCAGTTATGTCAGAGTCAGAAGATCTTGAATTTTAAGTTTCAACATAGACTTTTTAGTCATTTGGTTCTTGAATATTGGGTTTTTCTGTAAAATGCTATTTTAATCTATTGTTTTGATCGGGTATAGATAAGTTTTAAGATAACTGACCATCAAATAAATTTTACTGTCTAGTATTTGGGCATTTCTCTGAAATGAAATCATTAATGTGACTAATAGTAATTAATCATTGATTCGTAAGATTTTTTTGATGTTTTGTTAATGAGTATTGTCCAAGACAAGTTAATAAAACATGAATGGTACCCATTTAAGGATAGCTTTACTCAAGCTATTGAAGAATTTGATAAGTAGCAGCTTTGAGTTGAAGTTAAATTCACTGAATAAGTTGGCAAAATATGATTTACTAAACACTGACATTTTTAATTTTAATTAAATATAATGAAATACTAATTTAGCTCTTTGTTCTGTTTGCAACATTAGGCATTTCAGGTACACTGATTGATTTAAATGTATACATACATACCATTATAGAAAAACAGTCATTTATAATATTGCTATTCTGGTTGTAATTCTAATGGACTGTCAGCCAGAAATGTAGCGACATTTGGGGAAAGGTGATAGATGAATCTACTTACTTATTTATATTTGTAGTAAAAATTGTAACATTGTTTGCTCAGAAAAAATTGCTAGCACTTCTGACAGCCATGGTTGTTAGTTTTTTAAGCTTATGGTTACAATGATTTTCTGCATTGTACTTACCCTTTTATTTTTCTCATGTCTTTCTTGCTTTAGCTCCTAAAGCAGGTTATAGTCAAGGTGCAACACAGTATACTCAAGCCCAGCAAGCTCGACAAGTGACAGCCATAAAACCAGCCACCCCAAGTCCAGCTACCACTACTTTCTCCATTTATCCTGTGTCCTCCACTGTACAGCCAGTGGCAGCTGCGGCTACTGTGGTACCGTCCTATACTCAGAGTGCTACTTACAGTACCACAGCAGTTACTTATTCCGGTAAGATTGACAAACTGTATTTAGATGGATAAACAAATTGCAAAGCATTGATTAGAAACTATCGTGATTTTCTCTGGAATTTCTTCTTAACAATTGATTGTTATTAACGTAAATATTTGTACATAATTTAGCAAAAGGTCCATACTATAAGCAGTGTTGTTGGTGATGGTGGTAGAAACCCTTTGGGGGAATTCGAAAGCGAGTCATGTGTGTGTGAGCAATAACTTCTGTTGTTTAGGGGTGGAGTCCCTGTCTAAGAGGGACCAGCAAACTTTCCTCGTGCCCTATAGAGCGTGTGCAGGTCAGAAGACAACTTGCAGGACTTAGTTCTCTTCTTCTGCCCTGTGGACCACCACAGGAATTGAACTCAGACTATCAGATTTGGCTATAATCTCCACAGTTTTTTTTTGTTTTTTACTTGTTTGTGGTTTTTCAAGATTGGGTTTCCTTGGCTGTTCTGTAACTTGGTCTGTAGACCAGGCATGTACATAGTAAGCCACAATTTTAATAGTGGGAAGTCCAACACGGGCACTATCAAATATATAAATTTCTGATTAAACTTGGTGTACTTTGTTTTATAATTTATAAAACTTAAAATGAGATTGGCAGACAGTAAGATCTTAGTAATTATACTTCTTCATGTAAAGAGTCTTGTTTATTTCTTCCTAATGTAAATACTTTTTTGAATTGTCATCCAACGATCTGAGTGGTTTACTTTGAGACATGGCCTCAGTGTTCCTGATGACAGAATAGAATTAGAAATATAGCTTAGGCAGGCTTATGCTCACTATGACCTTCCTGCCTTGTTCGAGTGCTGATGGGATTATAGGTATTCACCATCAAACCCAGTATTGATATATATTTTCTTTCTTTTTTAACATTTATTTATTTGGGTAAAGGGAATGCATTTGTATTTGTTTCTTTGTATTCCAGCCAGCCTTTTAAGTAAAGAAAAGCTACTTTTGAGGGTTGTTTCTGTTTAGTTACATCAGGAGCATATAACAATAATGCCTTTATTTCTAATCCATGATACCATCATTGGTTTAGGTATTGCCTCTCAGGTATCTCCATTATAAGATAGCTTTTCTCCTTATAAGTCATCAATTTATGGGCCTGTTGTCCAACTACCTGCTGCAGGTTGTAAAGTTGTGTGTGTGTGTGGGTGTGTGTGTGTGTGTGTGTGTGTGTGTGTGTGTGTGTGTGATTTCTTTGGTGGCTGTTGGAACTTTTTTTGTGTAACATGTTGTTCAATGTGTTACAAGCGATTGGCTTATGTCTCTTTGGGATAATAATTTCATGAATTTGACCAATGGGGTCCTTTTACTCCTGAGTCTTTTGAACATTCCCAAATTAGTCAATGTGCACTTGTAAGATTTCCCTCGACTCAGCAAGCAGCCATTTCCTTAGGGATCCTTATAGTTTCTTATAAATGTGCATGTCATCTAGAACCTTTCAGTGTTTTGTAGTATTTTATTCTGTGGATAATACTGTATTTTGAAGCGAGTGGGGGAGCACTTCTAATGTTTTTATGCTGTTCTATAAATTTTTATATTTAGTGGGAGGGGCAAGCAGTGTACCTGTGTGGATGTCACAGGACAGCTTGTCCTGGGAGTTGTCAACTTGGAGGCTAGGGAGATGGCTCAGTGGTTTTAGAGCACTTGCTACTCTTGCAGAGGACCCAAATGGGGTTCCCAGCCCATGTCAGGCTGATACAGGCCTATAACCCAGCTCCAAAGAATTCCAACCCATCTGGTCTCCTCAGGTGCTTGCACTAACTTTGACACACATACCCCTCCCACATACACACACACATCAGGGTAATATACATAACTGTCGCTTCAAACACCATTCCTTTCTGTTTAAATAATCAAATACCTCTCCACTATCTTGAAATATTTTCTCTGTTATTAACCATAATCATCCTACTATATATATTGAACATTAGAAGACCTCTTATCTTACCTGTACCTGAAATTCCATACTCTGTCTATCCCATAAATACACTATTTTATGTATTATATAAATATATAAAATATACAGTAACAGTGTCAATCAAAAAGAAAACTGATGAGCTGGCATGATGTCTCAGTAAAGATGCTTGCTGCCAGGCTGTAAACTCTGTGTGTGTGTGTGTGTGTGTGTGTGTGTGTGTGTGTGTGTGTGTGTGTGTGTGTGTGTGTGTGTGTGTATTTTAATTGTGTATATACATTTGTGCCTGTTAGAGTAAGGGTAGTAATGCCTGCCTTGTAGCTATCTTCTAAAACTTTACTGTATCTGGCACACTGCCTTCCATAAGATAGACTCTCAGATTTAAACACACATCTCAAAGGTGTTTGTGATCGACTAAGTTTCACTTTTGTATTTCTGTGAGGCCTTGGGTTCCAATATTGTTTTTTTTTTCTTTTAAGATGATTTATATCAGAATTATAGTTTTAGTTAGTAATAATGTAAAAGTAACTTTTATTGGTTTGTTTTTTAGTTTCTTTTTTATATTCATTTATTTTCTAATGTTGCCGGAGCTTGCCTGAGCTCCAGAGCTCAAATGTTATCCTACCTCAGTTTCCCAAGTAGGTGAGATTCTGCATTGTATCACCATACTTGCCAGCCAAATTGATTTTAGTCAGCAGGTTTGGGGGCCAATTCTGGTTCTGGTTCTGTGTGTATGCACTTGCACACAGGTATGGTATGCACAGGTACTCTTGTCATATGTGAAGTCAGAGGATAGCACTTAGAAGTTGGTTGTCTCCTTCCCCCATGGATTCCAGGGATTGAATTCAGTTAGTTCATCAGACATGAGAAGCAAATGCAAACCTTGAGCTGTCATATATGCCTTATTGAGGCTCTTTATAGTGAAATTTAAACTGATGTTCTGTCTATAAATTTGAAAGCAACATTTGTCCTTTTTTGGTTTGGTTTGAGTTTTTTGTTTTGGTTTGATGTGTAGAAGATGATATTAATAGGACTGACTAATAAATTCATTGAACTATACAATTTTCCTTAAAAATCAATCAGTTATTCTCTTATCTGATCATGTGGTTGTCACCAGTATATCTGCCTTTTTCTTCTTTCAGGTATTTTCTTCTACCACATTTTCTTATCTTAAAATTTCATAAGCATTTTATAATCTGATAATTTGACAAAAATTTAAAAAGACGTTTCTGAAAAGGTCTTGATTTTATTTTTTTTATTTTTTTTTTTCTTTTCTTTTTTTCGGAGCTGGGGACCGAACCCAGGACCTTGCGCTTGCTAGGCAAGCGCTCTACCACTGAGCTAAATCCCCAACCCCTTTATTTTTTTTTTAAATCTTTGTTAACTGTCAGTTTAGAGATTCTTAGGATTCTGGTTACTTGTATAGCTTAGCTTTCATCTTCCAATTCATTTTATGTAGACATTTTTGAGTCAGTAGGTCAAAAGTCATTCGATTATAATCGATTAGCTTTTAAGAACAAAATGCTCTACATTCATGCTCATTCTCTTCACCTACCCCATTCCCCACCCGCTCTCTGTGCTGAGGTTCCATCTGCTGTGCCGTCTAGTGCTGAGCAGGAGTTCAGTCCCCGTTCTCTTTCATTTTGTGCTGTTTTGCCCTCTTGGTCTTCCTTCACTTCTTGCCCATCTATTAAGGAGTTAAAAGAAGTCTGAATGGTAAATAGGCAATGCACTGAATTTTAAGAAACTGGTAAGCAGCTTTTTAGTTTTTAAACATGCTCATATATAGACTAAACTTCAAACTTAAATGTCTTTATGAATATCACTTTTTTTGTATGTCAGTTGTTAGTATAATGTGTATAGATTCCCAACGTTTAAATTAGCAGACTCTCTATATTAAATCAGATAGCCATGCTGTTTTCATGTTTTGGAAGAAAGAACACTGTACTGATTCTTGTTCCATGGTTTTGCAACTTGTCCTGTTTTTAAAACTATATTATTTGCCTCCTAAACATGCTTGCTCATTTCTTGTTTTGACCATTTGTACAATTCATAAAATGGTCACTGGGACTTGAAATCCTATTCTCCTTATCTGCTATTCTCTTGTCAAATCTTACTTTATTTTTGGTTGTAAGCTTAACCTTTAATGGCTGAGCCATCTCTCCAGCCTAAATCTTACTTTATGAAGTGCTTCTGAATTTTTCCACTTGACAGTCTTCTTCAAGTCAGTGTTTTGTGAAATGTGCTCAGAGGATCAATAGGTTCTGTAACCATACAGTTGTCAAACAGGTTCCTTCAGTGAGCAGTAAGCATCTTTTAAGTGAAGGGTTCAATCATATACTTTTCTTATACACCCTTACAACACCTGATTTGTCACGTAAATATTTAAATGACTTGGTGTAGACGGCTGGTAAGTTTTGTGTGGGAGAAGGTTTCATGAGATAAGATACATACATAATTGTAAATATGCACAATTATTTACCTATTGGCATTTATTGGATTTAAATTTATAATTGACATTTAATTTGTCCTTTTATAATCATATAACATAATCTTTGTTTCATTTTATTTGTAAGGTACATCTTATTCAGGTTATGAAGCAGCCGTATATTCAGCTGCATCTTCCTACTACCAACAGCAGCAGCAGCAACAGAAGCAAGCAGCAGCAGCAGCAGCTGCTGCAGCAGCAACAGCTGCCTGGACAGGGACCACCTTTACTAAAAAAACACCATTCCAAAATAAACAACTGAAACCAAAACAGCCTCCCAAACCACCCCAGATTCATTATTGTGATGTTTGTAAGATCAGCTGTGCTGGACCACAGGTATTTATATTGTGTATTTACCATGAGTCTCAGTGGTTGTTTTTCATAATTGAGTAGAGTTGGTGTCTAACTCCTGTGCCTACAAAGCACATTCACATCTGTGTATTCTGTACTCAGCAACTCACCCATAGATCAAAAATATGCATGTGGAAAACTACATCTGTGTAGAGTACCTACACTTTTTTTTCCTATTATTTTCTAAACTATATAGTAAAACAGTTCAGTAGGATTTACAACAGGTACTATAAATAATCTATAGATCTTAATGTATGCAGGTGAAGTAGATTATATGCAAATAATTTTGCTATTTTATTTAAAGAACTTGAGTATGCTTGGATTTTGGTCAACAATTTCCTGCAGACACCGAGAGATGGCTGTATTTCACTAAACATTTCTCTAAAAGTTGTTTTTGTTGAAACACAGAAGCAATAATCAGGAAAACTGTAAAAATGGTTATAAATGTTTGAAAAATAAGGAAATCGAGCCCTCTACCCTTTCTAGGGTGCCTCCTTTGCTTTTTATATAAAACTTTAAAAGATTTTTAAAATTCCAATTAACCTATAATTTTAATGATTGTATTTCTAATGAGACTATTTTGTACATGTTTCATAGAATGTAACTTCTATAATTTTCTCCACAAGGGGACTGGGAACATTGGAAATTAGAGAAGTGTAAGGAAGATGACCTGCAGTGCTGGGGACGTGACTCAGTCAGTAAAGTGCTTGCCTCTGTATTGAGCCATAGACTCAGATCCCCACAACTACAGTCAGACATGATAGTTGCTGCATGCCTGTAATCCTAGTACTGAGAGGTAGAAACGTTCATTGTTGTCCTTGGCTATATAGTCAGTTTTAGGCCAGCTTTGGTAAGAGGCCCTATTTTCCTCTACTCACCTAAAAAAAGACCAACCTATGACAAATGTGAGTCCTTTATTGTCATTTTTATTCTCATGGTTCTACCAGATATACCTTAAAATGTGTGATTTTTAAGCATGGATCTATTAATGAATTCACCCCTTTACCTGTTTTGACTATGAGAGAGTCCTATTTTGTCAAGTATGGGGGTTGCACTTGTAATCCCAACAACTTGTACAGCAAATGTAGGAAGGTTTCTTCGCAAGGTCAGCCTAGTCTGCAAGCCTGTCTTCTTAAATGTTTTTATATCAAAATTTGCATAAGCATTGGCTAGAGGGATGGCTCAGTGGTTAAGAGCACTTGATCTTGCAAAGGACCTGGATTGGGTTTCCAGCACTATGTGCTGACTCACTTAAATACTACAGTTCCAGGAGATATGATGCCTCTTGCCTCTGAGGGTAAAGGCATGAATATTTTTTGTTTTCAAAGATTTTAGCAGCTAGGCATTCAAAAAAGCATATTTGGGGAGAGTAGATCAAATTTGACTCTTTCTATTCTACCAATATATCCCCCCTCCCCCTTTTTTGAGAGAGAGACAGACACAGGGTCTTACTATACAGTGCTTGGCCCATCTTCCCTTCTCACCCCCAATTCACTTTGTAAACCATATTGGCCTCAAACTCACAGAGATCTACCTGCCTCTCCTCCCAGGTGCTGGGATCAAAGGTGTGTGCCATTATGCCTGGCTTATATATACTTTTTAACTTACCGGATTAGTTCTGTTTTTAATACATAATTCTGCCATATTTTTGATTTTTTTTTTGTGTGTGTGTATGTGTTCTCTGAATTGTTGACACTACTTAGTATTAAAATATATGTATTCATATTCATTCTTTAGCAATATATTTAACTAGATTAAGTATCAAAATGCATTCAGATTTTCAAAATTAAATTTTATAAATATAACTTCTTATAAAGAACAACTATCAAGCAGTAGTTTCCTAATATAGGTACAGCTTCCCCCTTCAGATTAATTAATTCTGTTGTCAGACTTTTGTATAATGACTATTATATGTTATTTTCTGCCCAGTGTTATACAAAAGTAATAAAAGAAGTTCTTGAAACTACAGGCAGTTTATAAGTTCTTTGAAGTACTTTTGTAATTCAAAACTACTGGGTTAAAAATAAAGAAAAAAGCTCAGTTAATAGTGTTTTACAAACATACTTCTATAAGTTCGATTCTCAGAAGTCATGTTTAAAAAATGTCTCATGTTGCCTGAGCTTAGAATAGTAGTGTTCATTCAGAAGTCAGAGATAGTCAGATCCTGGGCACTCCCAGGGTGGTCCCAGGAAAACCTTGCCTACAAAAAGGCTGAGCTAACCTCAAACAGAAACCTAGATTGTGTTTGCCCTGTTTACTCTTCAGCACACACACCTACTCACGCATGTGTACCCATATATAGAATATTGAAGTTGGAGATGTAGTTCAGTAGTAGAATGCATGTGTGTCTACTTAAGTCCCTGAATTCAGTCCTTGGCACCAAATAGCCAAATAGTATTGTTAAATAAACTGCCGAGAATTACAGATCATCCATACAGAATCCCTCCTGTACTTAGGTGCTTTGAAAATAGCAGTTCTCATTCATGCTTTCCTCATCGTCTCCCCTTTTATTTATGTATTTTGAGATAGTGTATTGTTGCAAAGCCTGGGACAGCCTTGAACTTACGATTCTCTTTCTCAGCTTATTGAGCACTTATATTACAGGTCTGCACCACACATTTATTGGATTCTTTCTTTTGTTTTGTGCATCTGTTTGTTTGGTTTGATGGTTTTGTTTTGTTTTATATTTTGTTGTTGTTGTTGTTTTGTTTTTTTTTGGAGACAAGGTCTCACCGTGTAACTAGCTGACCTGGAACTCACCATGTAGACCAGGCTGTCCTCAAACTCAATGCAGTTCTGTTCTGCCTCCTGAGTACTAAGATTAAAGGCATGTGCCAGTCAGCTTATGATCCCATTTTTAAATGAGTGTTAGAAGTCTGAAAATTGAATAGAATGTTATAGAAAGAAATTTGTACTTTTTGTTCAAAACAGACTTATAAAGAGCACTTAGAAGGACAGAAACATAAAAAAAAGGAAGCCGCATTGAAAGCCTCTCAAAATACCAGCAGCAGCAACAACTCAACTCGTGGGACACAAAATCAGCTACGTTGCGAGCTCTGTGATGTGTCTTGTACAGGAGCAGATGCATATGCTGCCCACATTCGTGGTGCTAAGCATCAGAAAGTAGGTGTTTTGGTCCCCCCTCCCACCCACACACAGCCTTATGTCTACTCTGCTTACTTTCACTTTTCAACAGGGGTTTGAAAAAGTTGACTTCCATTTTTGAAAACTTTGAGTGTATTATAAACCTTGCTTAAATGTTAACATACATCAAGGTAACATCAATTAGTCATTGCTTAAAACAGAAACACTAGAGAACTTTAAATTAAATTAAACCACTTGGCTTTTCAATTTGGGATTATTTCATTTGTTTTGATTAACTACAGACTGATTTGCTTGTAGACAAGTCCCTTCATCAATAAACACAGATGTTAAAATGAGTTTTGTCTGTAACAAAAAAAAAAATAGCAAAGAAAATTAAGTTTTGACTTTTGTTTTATAGTCTTACTCAGACAAACTTTAAAAAAAACAACACATTTGAGTTTCCTGACAGGTGTGCTTTTTGTTTTGTAGGTGGTTAAATTACACACAAAACTTGGTAAACCTATTCCTTCAACGGAACCAAATGTTGTTAGCCAAGCTACTTCTTCAACAGCTGTATCTGCTTCAAAACCAACTGCCTCTCCTTCAAGTATTGGAGCAAGCAATTGTACTCTGAACACGTCATCAATTGCAACTACTTCAGTGAAAGGTCTTTCAACTACAGGAAACTCGTCTCTTAATAGTACATCCAACACTAAAGTGTCAGCGGTACCTACCAATATGGCTGCCAAGAAAACATCTACACCCAAAATAAACTTTGTCGGCAAGTACTAAAGATTGATTCTTTGTGTCCCTCCTAACTCTGTCAGAGTGGTTTTTCTTCTCCATTGTGTTATTGGCTATTGAACCCAGAGCCTTATAAATGCCAGGCAAACAATGTAGTACTAAGCGGCCTCTATTCTCTCTGCTTCTGTACTTCTAAACAATCTACAGTCATCTACCCTTTTCTGAAACTATTGCAAGACTCACCAGGTACCTAATTACTTAGCACCAAGTATGTCTCATACCTGTAGTATCAATACTTGGGAGGCTGAGTCAGAAGAATTTCTAAAAGTTTGAGACCAGCCTACATTTGGTTCCAGGCCAGCATAAGCTAATATGAGAAAAAACTGTCTCAGAAACATAACAAAAGAAAACAAAATAAAAAGCAAACAAACAAAAAACCCAGCTCCTGCCAGATCCATTGGTCAGTTTTGGTTTCATTCTATTGGCTGCCTTAACTTAAACTTGACACAGTTGACTTAAACCTAAAGTGAATCTTAGTTTCTAGCATATATGTCTATCCATCTTTTTGGGGGTTAGGGGGTGGTGTCCTACTGATTCTCTACCTATGTTTTTGTTAAATGGCATTCCTAAAATTATGGTTCCATGTCTCATCTGTGTGTGCAGCAGCATTCCAAGACAGTTTCATGCATTCTAGTGTACGCAACTATAAAACTCTGGCAAAACCAGAATCACAACTGAGTTTTGACAACCATATTTTGGTTGCTTGCTGATCATCTAATAGATATCCCCTTCCTATTGTTTTCCATTACAAGAATACTACAGAATACTCAGAAGATGACTAATTTTTCCCCCTTTCCCCCTTTTTTTAAGGGATAGCTTCACTAACATTTCTTTTTAGTTGCCTCTCTATTGCTATGTCCTTATCATCTATTCAGTGCCTTTACTATATTTAGTCTCTTCAACACAATCTCTCTGTTCTTGTTAGTGTGCCTTCTCTTTGAAAATCTTCACTGGCCAGCCTTTATGTGTAGGATAAAGTCTGTTTATGACTGTGTCATATAATCCTTTATAACCGACTTATACCTCCTTTCTTACCTCTACCTGGGGGGGAGTCAGCTCTATCTGGGGGAGGAGCTGATGCTAAATTACTGACTTTGTTCAGTTTACTACAGACTTTAATTCCATGTTGTTACATTCTTTTATACATGCTGTACTTTCTGTTTAGACATTATTCTCTTGTATCTTGACTCATTCCAATAGTCTCTCTCAAAGCACCATTCAAATGATACACCCTTTATGAAATCACTTCTACCAGATGAGGTAAAGGCTTCAGTTCCTACTTAGCACAGGATATTATAAATGCTATGTCTTCCTTTAACTTGTAAGCAGCTCAAACACAGTTACATTGTCTTATAACATTTAAAACAATTTTGCTAAAGTTGTTAATTTGACAATTTCCTACATTTGTATAATTTGTCTTACTCTTTCTGTAGCTACTTGAGGTTTAAGAATAGATTAATGACAGTATGTTATTTTCTTGAGTAGTGTTAAATTTAATTGGTTAAAATGAAAGCAGTAATTTGTAGAGTTTTTTTGTTTTGTTTCATTTTTGAAGTTATTCACACTTTCAAAATAGAATACAAACAAATCCAAGCTGGAGAGACCACAGTGGGTAAAAGATACTTGCCAAGCCTGATGACTCAAGTTCAGTTCCTGTTATCCGTGTGGTAGAAGAGGGAGACCTGACGTGGTTATGGCCAACCCAACTGGATATGTAGCTCCATGATACTTGCCTAGCGTGTATAAAGCCCTGGGTTCAATCTCTACTCCCACTTAAACCACTATGGTGACATACACCTATAATTCCAGCATTCGAGAGGTAGAGAACTGCCAAAATTTTAAGGCCAACCTAGCTTATATACCAGAATGTATGTAAGGCTTGTCTATAGCCTGATAATGCCTATGTCAGAGATGAAAAAGAAAAAAATGTGGAGAGGTGGGGGGTAGATAAATACTATTTATTATTAAGCACACTGTAGAGAGGACAGTATCAATATAAACATGGAATATATTTAATCCCTTTTCATGTTCCTTTTGTTTGGAAACTAAATGTTAGGAGAACCAAAATGGGGAACCTATTCTGCATAAAGTTTAGCCAGAAGTAGTAAAGATAGCTTTTAAAATTCATCTTGATGGGTTTATACATTTATACAATGATAAAATTACTTTTTTTTTTTTTTTGCTTTTCTAGGTGGAAATAAGCTACAGTCAACAGGAAATAAAGCTGAAGACTTAAAAGGAACTGACTGCATTAAAAATAATCCTGCTGCCTCTGCTGTACAGATTCCAGAAGTAAAGCAAGATGCAGTGTCAGAACCAGTCACACCTGCATCCCTTGCTGCTTTGCAGAGTGATGTGCAACCAGTGGGACATGATTATGTTGAAGAGGTATTGATCTGAGTAATCATTACTCCAAAATAAGGCAGAAGGAAAAATGTCAAGCAGTATCCAGTTATACTTTGATTTCAGTTACCTATAAAATTAAGGTTGATTTTCTAATTTACACCATTCATTTGGTTCCTTGAGCTAAATAGGACATTAATAAAGAATTAATAGAAATACTTCAAAAAGAAATCCAAATAGTTTCAGACAGATATTGAAGTAAACAATACTTTACAAAGGCAAGTATATGCAAGTATTCATTACGGTCCTAGTTTCTGTCTTTTTTTTTTTAAAAATTAGGCTGGGGCAGTCAAGAAGCAGAGATAGGTAGAGCTCTGCAGTTGAAGGCCAGCCAAGGCTGCAGTACTGAGATAGTGTTCCAAAGACTGCTTCCAATTCGATCAGAGGTTCTATTTTTCCATACCAAGGTACGAAATGATGAAGGAAAAGTCATTCGCTTCCATTGTAAATTATGTGAATGCAGCTTTAATGACCCCAATGCTAAAGAGATGCACCTAAAAGGACGAAGACATAGACTTCAGTATAAAGTAAGTATATGTTAACTATTGAACTATTGTTCTTTTTAAGTTTTTTGACATACATTTTTATTTTATGAATACGGATGTTCTTTGTGCATGTAATATCTGTGCTTCTAATGTGTTTGCCTGCTGCCCAGAGAGGCCAGAAGAAAGCATTAGATTCCCTGGAACTAGAGTTACAGACTAGAACCAGTTACAGTGCTGGGAATCAAAGTCTTCTGGAAGAACAGCCAGTGCCTCTTGGCCTCTGAACCACCTGTCTCTGCAGCTCTTGAGTTATCCTTTTGTAACAAATAGCACATTCTCTGCATCTAAACACAGTTCACCTGGTGTATGAGCCCCTGTTCTAAATTTGCATGTTGTATTGATACGCTCACTTTGATAGGATGATAGTATGACTCTAGTTGGAGTGTAACTGGCAAAAGTAGAATATAGCAAAACTAATACATTGCTTGGTTCAAGAAATCATATAATGATAGTTGATTCCTGTTAAATGTAAAAACTATCACTTCACCTGCCTCTCTCCCTCTTTGGTTTTCTGAGGCAGGATTTTTCTGGGTGGCATTGGCTATCCTAGAACTCACTCTGTAGACCAGGCTGTCATAGAACTCGAGAACCTGCTTCTGCCTCCCAAGTGCTGGACTTAAAGGTGTGCGCAGCCAGCACCTGGCTTTCACCTTTATGGTCTCCTTTATGGTGGTACATTCTCAGTGAGGTTAATTTGGAGCTAGTGCTGGGAGGTTTCTTCATCTATTTACACTAGGAGTGCATCATTGCCTACTCAGGTATTGACATGTCAAAGTTGCTAAAGTATGGACTGGTAGAGTGGGTGTGGGTTTTCTTTTAAACACAGGGTATGGTTATGTCACTCATGTAACTGGGATCACTGTCTCTGGCTCCAGCTGCATGACCTAATAAACCCTTTAAGGCATACACTTATAACCATCTATTAATAAGCAAAATGAAAAGTCCTCCAAGGATTTCATGGTTTCCTGTTAGGTCAGCACTAAGTTACATAGTTTTTTTAATATGTTCTTGAGCATGAATAATTAAGCCTATAACAGAGATGGCTGGAGAGATGGCTCAGCGGTTAAGACTGCTCTTCCAAGGGGTTGGGGATTTAGCTCAGTGGTAGGCGCTTGCCTGTGGCGCAAGGCCCTGGGTTCGGTCCCCAGGCTCCAAAAAAAAAAAAAAAAAAAAAAAAAAAAAAGAAAAAAAAAAGACTGCTCTTCTGATTTCAAATCCCAGCAGCCACATGATGACTTACTACCATCTGTAATGAGATCTGATGCCCTCTTCTGGTGTGTCTGAAGACAGCTACAGTGTATTTATATATAATAAATAAATCTTTTTTAAAAAATTAAAAAATATTTTCTCAGATTTAATCTAATTATACAGCTTGTACTCTTCAGTAGGGAATTTTAACATGTTCAAGGCCAGGTTCATACACGCACACACCAACTGAGTATATATTCAGTCTGTAGACTACTAAGCAAGCTGTCATGCTCAGGCCCTGGGTTGTATCCTAGCACTGCAAATACTGGGTCTGATAGACAGGTGTCTATAATCTCATCATTTCACTTTGGGTAGAGGCAGACAGAACAGTTTAAGGTCATCATCATTTACAAATCTATTTTGAAGTCAGCCTAGGTTACATGAGACCCTGTCTCACAAATAAAAACAAGAAACCAATACATATCTACAACACGAAATTTGTAATTCTAAACTTCTGATGAGAGACTGTAAAACTGTGATTGAGATGTTGTGGGGCAGGTAAAGGCACTTGGTGCCTCTCTGATAACCTGAAAGTCATCCCTGAGACCCACATGGTGGAAGGAGAAACTTAGCCAAGTTATCCTCTGATCTCTCCAGACATGCACAGATGATAAATTCAAAAATAAATTACTTTTAATGAATTGTTTGTTGAAGACGCCTGCTCCTTTTTAAAAATGTATTATCGGTGTTAACAGAAAAAAGTAAATCCAGATTTGCAAGTGGAAGTGAAGCCCAGTATTCGTGCAAGAAAGATTCAAGAAGAGAAAATGAGAAAGCAAATGCAGAAGGAAGAGTACTGGCGGAGACGAGAAGAGGAGGAGCGCTGGAGGATGGAAATAAGGTTTGTTTTTAACTTGCAGCTCTACAGTGAGTGGTTCTTCTGCTGCCTTAAAAACTTTATTCTGGGAATATGGACTCCACATTCAGATTTATTTATTTTATGTGCTTTTTAAGTGTTCAACTAAGATCCTGTCTAGAAAGATAGACATTAGAATGCTAAGTATATGTATATTTGATTGTTGCCCTGATAGTAAGGATTTTGTGGTGGTGACTCTCACTTTTAATCCAACAAAGGAATGTGAGTTCAGAGCCATAACAAGACTTGTCTCCATGAAAAAAGTATGGGAAGAAATTGGGGATTGTATAGGTGGCTCAGGGTTTAAGAGCATATTGCCGGGGTTGGGGATTTAGCTCAGTGGTAGAGCGCTTGCCACTCTGGGATCGGTCCCCAGCTCCGAAAAAAAAAGAACCAAAAAAAAAAAAAAAAAGAGCATATTGCCACTATTAATCTCCTTACTCCTTAGTTTGGTTTCCAACAGGTCAGGTGACTGACAACTGCCTGTAATGCCAGCTGCGGGGAATCCAGTGCCGTTTTGGATCCTGAACTCAAATGTGCACACACTCCTAATGCCTACAAACACATGTAGTCTCTGAAGAAAGGTCATACTTTGAAGACTAGAATCAGCAACAAACTCATTCAGACTGTAGAATCAGATTAACATGATGTTGGTATCTACATCCAGTTAGTTGTAAAGCAGTTGTCACTGTCAGTTTAGGGATATTTCAATACTCCTTAAAAAAAAAATCACAATCCCATTAACAATCATTCTCAATGTCTTCCATGTTTCCTGTCCCATCTCGGCATCATGGAGCAGTCTACTTGCCATCTCTAAATTGTATAGGTTTTATAAATGAAATCAGTTTTAAATAATTGAATCAGACACACAGTATCTTTTGTATCTGGCTTCTTTGAATTTCAGTGTTTCTAAGCCGGGGAGAAAAAGTGAGAGAGAGCGTGTGTGGTGTAGATAGATGTGTGTATGCAGTCAGAGGCCAGCACTCTCTGACTTACTTCCTTGAGGCAGATCTCTTACAGAACCAAGAACTAAACTTAGTGGCCAGCAAGTCTCTGTTATTCCATCTTCACAAACACCTCCCAACACTGGTATTTCAGGTGTACACATCCACAGTGCTTTTGGATTTTTTGAGAATTTTTTATGATGTGTATTGATATATGTGTATGTTTACAGAGCCCGTATGGTTTTTTGTTTGTTTGTTTGTTTTTTAATCTTCATGGCTTTTGAGATAGACTCTCAATGTATAACCCAAGTTGGCTTGTATTTTTTTATAAAGCTTCTTATTCATACTTTTATTATGTGCTATCTTTAGTTTTCAGTGGTAGGTAACATCATTTTTTATGTGTAGCATTTATTATGTATAGCATTATTATGTATAGCATTTTTATGTATAGCAAACATAAATTCTTTTTCAATTTGTGCTTTTGTAATATATTAGAAATTCTATGACTAGATTAAGTTAAGTCATCTAGTTAAGTTTCTTTTATTCATATATCAAATGGTTATCTTAAGTACCTACTCAGTACTTAGAAATGTTTTCAAATGCTGAGCATGAGTTTATAGACAATAGTTAAAATTCCTGCTCTAATGTTATGTAAACATTTTTTAGCAGTAACAAACAGAAAACTAAACGTGATTTTTCTAGATCTTTTGAGCTGTTTTTTAATTCTTTTTTTTTCTAAAGGCCTAAGTAACATTGAAAGTAATCTACTGGTCCTCAGATGACCTAAAATTAAAATATACTATTTATTCCCTACCTGAAATTTTGGTAGTTTTTGTAGTGGCAATCAATAAATACACATCTTATTTTTATTATTATTTTAGATAGATCTATTAGAATAGCCTTATTGCTACCTGGATTCCTTTGATATAGTCATTGAAATTAAAAGTAAAAATTGGGACCAAGGCGGAACAGAAATGAGTTCTGAGACTGTTAACTAGTGAAGGAGAGGCTCTGTGTTAGATAACCATCTTCTGAACTCCTTAAGTGTTGTCTTCTGTGGAATACTTCACAAGTTTGCTGTCATCCTTGCGCAACAGCCATGCTAATCTCTATCGTTCTAATTTTAGTATGTGTGCTGCCAAAGCAAGCAGTCTGAAGGGTTTTATTTAATATACAGAGTGATTTTTACTGAACCAGCAGCCATGAGGTTTCACAATTATTTGGATGTCTTTAACAATATAGCTGTTATTCCTTTTGGCTACACTTATTAGGAGAATTGAGCCACAGACATCTCAGCCAAAGATATGCTTTCTACTTTTGTTATAATTTGCCATTGCCCTTGTGTTTTCCTAACAATGAAATTGTGGGTTGCTACCCCCACAGTTCCTTTTACCACAAAGCCTTTGTAGCAGAGAAATACTTTGTACTGCCTATATCATAAATGGAGAACTTCATTTACTGTTTTAAAAAAGAAAACAACTCAGGCTGAGAAAATGGGGCTTTGAATACAGTACTTCTTATACAAATCGAATCTCCAGAACCTTTGTATAATATCTGTAATCCCATGTTTGTAGTGGGTCGTAGAGACTGGAGAATTCTCAGAAATCTGTGGGCAAGCTAGCCTGGCATGTACAGCTGCACAACACACACACACCCCAAACAACACACGATAGGATGTCTCGAGATGGAAAGGGGGACCAGTACTAAAAGCCGTCCTCTGACCTGCATATGGATACCATGGCATATGCACACACTACGTCATGCTCACAACGGGTACATGTACACACATAAAAAAAATTTTAAAACAAAAAGAAAAATATACAAGAAGTGAGTTCATTTCTTTGAGGACATGAAATAAATGCCTGAACTACTATGTCTGAAGTGGTTCTTGCATATACATCCTCAGTTATATGTATTTGGATTTACAGTCAACCTTAAATAATTAAAATAAGCTGAGGTGTCTGGTTTTTGTTACAGTTTGTTCTTGAGGTGTAAAATTTTATTCTCCTTTTCTCATTATTGTCTCTAGTTTTTACTTAGTTTACTTCTCAATGAAAATTAAATAATGGAAGTAGGGTAAAAAAAAAAAAAGGTAATACAGTGGTGATTTGGGTGGACTTTTTTAGTCATATTTTTCTATTTTGTGGTTTACGTGCCAGTGTGACCATGGTTACAGGCATATGTGCCACTATTCATGAGAGCTCAAAGGCCAACTTTCAGGGCATCTGTTCACTTCTTTCATTTTGATTCCGGGAATGGAACTCAGGTCATCAGTCTGGTGCAAGCATCTGTTTTCTGCTGGGTCATATTGCTGCATTGATGATACTTCTTAGAATAGGTTTTTATGTAGTTGTTAATGAAAGTTCATAAGCTGTGGGGTTGCTTGTTTTTATGCATCAGACGTTATGAAGAAGACATGTACTGGAGAAGAATGGAGGAAGAACAGCATCATTGGGATGATCGCCGACGGATGCCTGATGGAGGCTATCCTCATGGTCCTCCAGGCCCATTAGGTCTTTTGGGAGTCCGACCAGGCATGCCTCCCCAGCCACAGGGCCCTGCAGTGAGTATCTGCTTTGCTTAGTTATATAAGGGATGGAAATTTAAGCCTCCAACATTAGATGATGTTTTATGAGCTGATTTTTAGATTTAATGTCATCAGTTTTCCATCTTGATATTATTTTTAGTCCTTCTCTTAAAGATTCTTAAGTCTAATGTCGCTCTTGCTCTTGCCTTCTTGCTCCTGTTCTGTCCTCTCACCCTTCTCCCTTTTTCCCTACTCCATTCCCTTCTCTCTCTACTCTCCCCCTCCCCCAAATGTTCATGGCCATCTTCTACTTTTCTTCCCCGTGCCCTGATTAAACACTATTCTATACTTTAAAAAAAGGACTAATGTCTTTATACATAAGGACTTGGTCAAGTTTCCTTTGCTCTTTATTTACAAAACTTGCTAAAATCTGGGTGAAGACCTACTTTTGGTAAATATTTTAAACATAAACTTTCCTTATCTTTACTTTTCCTTTAAGGGGAAAGAGCTTTTAATGTTAAAGGTAACTCTGTTACCTATTCTTTTTCATTTGTCATTAGTGTCTGAGCAATTGTATGTAAATTACTGTTACTAAAGCAAGGTGAGTTTCAGATCACTAGAAAGCATTTACATGGAGAGAACTCATCAGTAGTAGAACACTAGCTTTTGGTAATCTACTTTTGAGAATAGCACTACAAACTTTTAAAAGCATTTTCATAGTTTTAGGTTTTATACATGTATTTATATATATACACACATATGTGTGTGTGTAACAATTTTGCTTTTTGGGACAGGTGCTTGAGCTTTCATTTTATTGAAAAAGAAAATTTAAGTGGACAGTTTGCTTAATTGCCTTTCTTATTGTAAAGCTAGCTACTATATATAATTGAAAATTTATAATTTTGTTTTATTCAGAAAAATAATCTTTTCCCTCTTTCTAGCCCTTACGTCGCCCTGACTCATCTGATGATCGTTATGTAATGACAAAGCATGCAACTATTTATCCAACGGAAGAAGAGTTACAAGCAGTTCAGAAAATTGTTTCTATCACTGAACGTGCTTTAAAGCTTGTTTCAGACAGTTTGTCTGAACATGAGAAGAGCAAGAACAAAGAGGGAGATGATAAGAAAGAGGGAGGTAAAGACAGGTGTGTTTACAAAGTACTTCTTTCCTTTCATGGACATTTTATGGTTTACCATAAATCTTTACCTAATCTTTAGATTAGGAACTGGTAAGATGGCTCAGCCCTTAAGGTTGCTTGCTGCCCTATTTCTAGAGAACCTGGGTTAATTCGGTTCCTAGCACCCACATCAAACAGGTCACAACCATTAGTAACTCTACCTCCAAGAGATCTGATGACCTCTTCTGGCCTCTGGGTACCTGAACACACGTGGCAGCCATACACATATAAATAAAAGATGGGGGAGGGGTGGAGGGGTTGGTGTTGGTCCACACATGTTAACTACACTTGTACTTTTGCTAAAATAAGTAGTGTACATTTCTACTACCACTAGTTTTTATTGTTGATTTAAAACACACTAAACGTTATTACAAAAAACATATTCAATGTTTCAAAGCAGCCCTTATGTAACTTTTCAATTTTATCTAGCTATTCTTTCCTGGTTTTAGTTATGTTCTCATCTGCCACTCATTTATCTAAATTTCAGTGACTTTTAAGAACATTGACCATGGGGTTGGGGATTTAGCTCAGTGGCCCTGGGTTCGGTCCCCAGCTCCGAAAAAAAAAAAAAAAAGACCATTGACCATAAAGCATAAATTAGCCAAGCTTAAAATATTTCATGTTGTATTTCATTATTATTTTTCTAATTTTTCTTTTTCTCCTTTGACAATATTTTTTATATTAACATTTCTCTTACAATTTTGATGTATAAAATACAAAACAAGGAGCTAGGTGTTTGGGCCCACACATAAACCTGAGCACACAGGAAGCAGAAGCAAGAGGGTAACAAGTGAGATTCTGTAAGATAGACAATATTTATTCCTCTACAAGCTTAGACCTTGATTTTTAAAAGAGATTTCTTTGTATTCGTGTCTATGTGAATATGTGCACATGTGTGTCTGTGGAGACCAGAAGAAGGCATCGGTCGCATGGAGCTGGAGTGGCAAGTGTTTGCAGAATTGCATATAGATTTCTGTGGGGATACTGGGTTTGAAACCCTATTCCTCAGAAACAATCACTGTTAACCACTGAGCCTTCTATCCACCCTTTATTCACTTATTTTCATGTATAATGTTTATTTAAATGGCATATAGTCTGTCAGTGTAGTTGAAGACAATTTTAATTATGTAAAAGTCATTTAGTTTACTATTAGGTTTGGAGGAAATTACAGTTGTAGTTGAGGAATATCATATTTTAATATAAGTTGATTTTGCTACAGAGCTCTGAAAGGGGTGTTGCGAGTAGGAGTATTGGCAAAAGGATTGCTTCTCCGAGGAGACAGAAATGTCAACCTTGTTTTGCTGTGTTCAGAAAAACCTTCCAAGTCATTATTAAGCCGTATTGCAGAAAACCTACCCAAACAGCTTGCTGTAAGTATTATGGAAATGTTAAATTTACCCTTTGTCCAGGTCAGAAGCTTTTGTCAAGACTAACTGTGCTTCAATTTAAACCTCAGCCAGCCTATTAATTTTTAGCTTGACTTTCTATAATGAAAAGGTTGGCTTGGGTTGTTTCTGTCTTTGTCCATCCGTCCCCCGTCCCCCGTCCCCCATCCCCCGTCCCCCCCATTGTGTGAACTAATGAAACTGTTTTTTGCTTCATCTTTTGGGGATCTGCAGTGCTTGTAATTTGGCAGGAAGCCATCTTGCTAATTTATTTTAAAATGGAAAATTTCAGCATATGCCCTGTTTTTCCAAAATTGGACTCATGAGAAGACATAGCAGAGAATGACTTTTTTCATACTTTATTTAGTGTGCACGCACATTTATAGTGTGTGTGCAGCAGTCTGAGGACAGTGTCTATGAGTCAGTTCCCTCTTCCCTCTGTGGGTTCCAGGGATCAAACTCAGATCATCAAACTTGGTAGGAAGTGCTTTTTACCCACTGAGCTACTTCAGCTGAAGTGGGGGAGGTGGGGAGCTAGCTCATTCCTGTATAGCAGGTTTAATTTTTCTTTTAATTCATGAATCTCTTAGTTGAATGCATGTTTTAATCTAATTAAGAGTATGTATTACTTGAATTTGCCTGGTTTTATTATTACTACAGTGAACCCTCTGTACCCTTGGAAAGATTTCTAGAGATTTCCCAAAGCCCCCAGGATGCCTGAAACCTCAGACAGTATATATGTCTTGTTTTTCCTACTCTTGCATACCTGGGATACAGTGCTAATAAATTAGGCAAATATTTATAGTTGAGCATAGTAGATTAGCAACAAATTCCCCACCATGCGTCTAAGTAGCTGCAACCTCAGCATGTTCTTACCCCAAACCCAGGAGGATATTGTCTATAAACCTAAGACCTTGTGCATTCTAAATAGATGCTATACCACCAAGCAGCAGTTCCCGCCCCATCTCTCCTCAGGCCTAGAACTTTGACATTTTCAGTAAAGTTTCTGTTTGTTGTGATTGAATGCCAGCATCACTCCTCCTGTTGTTTTCTTATCGTAATGACATACAGCAACTTACTGTGGTGCTATATCAATAACAACTCATCTAATAAGTAAATCGTGGACAAGTAGTGGGTTGAGAATGGACAATTCACAAAGCAGGCCAGAGCGAGCAGGGTCGCTCTAGATTTTAATCATGCTATTGCAAACAGCTTTCAGTTTAAGATGTATGAATTGCTTATTTGTATGCCTTTTCATTTAATATGTTCTGATTGTAATTGACCATAGACAAGTAACTAAAATTAATGAGACCATAGATAAAGAGATAACTGCTTTATTAGTTTTCTAAATATTTATAATGCTAGGAAATGCTCTTGGCAGCAAGATGGTTGAGCAGTTGAAAGTACGTTAAATCCTCGAGACAAGGTAATTCAATCCCCAGAACACTCATAAAGGTAGAAGGGAGAGCTAACTCCACAAACTTGTTCTCAGACTGTGTGTGTGTGTGGGTGTGTGTGGGTGTGTGTGTGGGTGTGTGTGTGGGTGTGTGTGTGGGTGTGTGGTTGTGTGTGTGTGTGTGTGAATAATTAAAGAAGGAGAGGTCACACAGACACAACGCTCACACACATCCTGCATACACAGCTATTTTTTTTAAGCGTCTGGTCTCCAATTAATTGTGACAGTAATAGAATACTCTCTTTTAGTTCTATAAGAACAAAGCTCTTTCTTTTTTTTTTTTTTTTTTTTTCAGAGCTGGGGACAGAACTCAGGGCCTTGCGCTTGCTAGGCAAGTGCTCTACCACTGAGCTAAATCCCCAACCCCAACAAAGCTCTTTCTAAAGATGGGATTTCGGAAGCTAATGTGGTGGTGCATGCCTGTGAGACAACACGTGGGAATATAGAGAAAAGAAGAGCATGAGTTCAGAGATGTATTTGACTACCTATAGAGTTTGAGTCCGACCTGGGCCACATGAGAACTTGTCTCAAAAATCAAAATAAAACCCACCAAATAAATATATATATATGACACATATATAAGAATGACCAAGGTTTAAAGTAATTTTTTCTTGAGTGACCTATAGTATCAGTCTTGTAAAACTACAGTTTAATTAGATATTTTAAATTTAGGGATTGATGTTTTACTGGATTCTACAGTAGTTATTCAGAATTGTACTTGACCACAGTAGAACAACACAAAACAAAAGGGACAGTGTCCTATTGCTTAAGCCATTTTGAATTTAGCATTAACACTTAATTTTTTTTTTTGTATTAACATTGTTCTCAGAATTGAAAATGAATCTTTCCAAATAGAATATTCTCACTTCTTTTTCTTTGTTAGAAATGGATAGAATAGTGAAAGCGACAAGGACAATGACAGATAGCTTTAGGGGGAAAAATTTCAGAAAATTTTAAGTAACTTGACACTAATCGGGCATGCATTTATACTTAAGGAAATAAATTCTCTATTTTTCTAAGTAGCCCTCCAGGTGGCTTTATGAGTAAAGGTGCTTGCCTTCAAAGTCTGATGACTTGAGTTTGATTTCCCAGAAGCTATATAGAGGAGAGAGTTGATCTAAAAGTTGTCTTCTGACCTTACACATGTCATGGTACATATACTCAGATCACCCTATATACTCAAGTCACACACATGGAAACACACCATAGAATAAAGTGTGTTAGTGAGGGCTCAGCAGTTATAAACATTTATTACTCTTGGCAGAGGAACTAAGTTTGAGTCCCAGGATCAACATATCTGCTTACAACCAGCCAGAACTTAAGTTGTAGGGCTCCAAAACCCTCTGACCTCACAAGCACCAGGCACATATGGGGTACAGATTTATAACCAAGCACATGCAATAAAATAACTTTCTAAAAACAAAGAATTTAAAAGTATTAATGGTTAATCAAAAACAAACTAGTTTCCAAATCACTTATTCTTACTATGTGTGTGTATAAACAGGTAAAATAAATTAATCGTTGTCATTAACATTTAGATATTACTCAAAGTCTTTAAAAAGCTAATCTAAGGGGGTGGTGAGGCTGCTCAGACTTGCTGCTTCGTCAGATGGCCTGAGCTCACAGGTCACACTCCTCAAGACCTACTTGTTGGAAAGAAAGAACTATTGCAAGATGTCCTCTGGCTCTACTCTTGCACTATATAGCATGTGTAAGCATGCATGTGCACACATAATAAATTGAAATCTTTTTCTTTTCTTTTCTTTTTTTTAAGTTTATTCTCCAGCAACCCTCTAATGTATTAAGTACAGTATCACAAGTAAAGTCAAGTACAATTTGAGACTAAAAGTATTGCTGTGTAAAATTTCACACTTCTATCTTGTTTTCAGTGGTGGGGTTGAACAGGTATTTGGGTTCAAGCCCAGAGGCTTTCCCACACCGGATGGTTTTATCAACTGAGCTGTATCTCCAACCCCTATAATGTCTGTATGGAGGCTTCATTTGTTTATGTAAACTGAAGCTAGATACATGTCTACCAAATTGCAATTGATCCTGTTTATTGACTGCTTCTGAATAAGTGATAAATATTAAAAGTCACAGAGAATGAACCATGGGAACAGTTGTTGAATTAGGCTCTTTGAGGTATACATACTTATTTTACGTCCCTTGAAAGTTTATAAATATGTAAGGTAAGTAATGGCAACAGCTGTTTTTAAAGCAGACATACATACACATATACAAATAACTCCTATTAACAGGAATGGAATGATCAGTTTAAAACCCATGGTGACTCGTAGCCATCTATAACTCCAGTTCAAGGGGATCTGAGCTCTCTTCTTCCCATGTGGGCACCAGACAAGGCACATGATTGATGCACAGGCACATGTGCAGGCAAAACACCATATACAGAAAAATAAGACAGCAAAAAGTTTAAAAAGAGTGAGAAATAATAGTTCAAAGAATTCTGAAAATAAAGAAATGCAAAAGATAAATGGTAAGGGTAATCTGGCATGTGTTTTCAGAGGATAGAGAATACAATATTTGTAGAATGACTAATAAGGGCACAATAAAACCATATTTGTTTTTTGCAGAAGATTTTCTAATTTCTTATCTTCACTATATAGGTTATAAGTCCTGAGAAGTATGACATAAAATGTGCGGTGTCTGAGGCAGCGATCATTTTGAACTCGTGTGTGGAACCCAAAATGCAAGTCACTATCACCCTGACATCTCCAATTATTCGAGAAGAGAACATGAGGGAAGGAGGTTGGAAAGCCAGTTAAACATTCTACTTTTCTGTTAACTTTTTGTTTTCCATTTACCTCCCCTTTATGATGGCATTAAGCCCTAGAAGGCAACATGCTGGCATTACATATGAATTTTATAGATTTAACTTACTCAGCAGTTAGTTTTGCTTTAGATCATTTCTAACAAAGTGAATGCTCTTCTTAGTGATGTACTATTATAGAAAACATTTATATCATGTGATTGGTTTTCTTGATATATTTTTTTTCTTTCTTTTCTTACGGACCTCAGATTTCTGGAAAAAAACTTCAAAAATTGATTTTTACATAGTTGACACAAGGAAACATTTTAAATGCTTGTTAATAATTAGGGGCCACAATTTAGCTTTTACTAAGACAACTTTGGTTTTGCGTTGTCTTGATGAAAAAGATTTCATGAATTGGCAAATATTACTTACAATCATTACATTTATAGTCATGGATCTGGCCTGTCCTGAAGTAAATATTTCTAGTTCTCTGAGGTTGCTCTTTGGTTTTGTGTAATTTCATTAAATGCAGAACATGCTGATGCACACAGATTTGGGCATTGGGCCTGCATATCATGCTAGAGCTCTTAACAAATGATGTGGATAAGTGAGTTGTAGTGCAGTACAGTTTTTGTTTGCGTTTTGGTTTGTTTTTGGTTTTTTTTTAAACTGAATTTGCATTTGTAGAACACGAAACTCTACTGGTGCCAGCAATGTTGCTTTAGGGACTACTCTGTAACATTTTCAAAGCTTCCAAAGCTTTTAAGCCAAAAGCATGATCAGTGTCTGCAGTAATGTTGGTTCTCTTGTTTTATGGGTCAGATAAAATTTACTTTGTTTCCTTTCATGTTGTTTTTATCCATCTTAAGTTGTTGAAAATAGAATTAAATTTTACACTCTTTGTAGTACATGTTGAGAGAAAAATTATCAATTACTATTATAAATTTGTTTTCTTAAAACAAAGCAATTATTTCTAAGAAAATGGGCTTTCCATGGTCCAAGAAAAGAATATTTTAGTCAAAATTTCATTGGGAGACTTGTCTGATTTTGTATATTACATATGTATACCATATTAGCATTTTTTATGTTGTATCTTAAGCTTTACATCCTGAAAAATAGGAGTTTTATGTAAAGGATCATTTGTATGAACATGAATTCATTTCAAGGTCTGGCTGTTGCTTACGGAAGTAGTTCCTGAGTCAATTTGGCCAAGTTGTATGTAGCATATGATCCTTTACTTCTGTTTTTAAAAATCTAGTATGATATATTATAAATTAATGTTGCTATGATTAATGTAAAATTATGCTCATGTAACCATTTAGCTTTATTTCAGAATGTTCGTGTATTTACCATGTTAGTTCATTCCCAAGCCATTTTGTAAGTTTGTAGTGCCATATTTGTAGTAAATACTTTAACATGCCCTTTCTAAAGGAAACAAAATTACATTTTTGTCTGACCCAGACTGAGATAGAATTACAATTCTGAATCTTATAAATAAGATCATGAGGGAAATGGTCAGCTTAAAATCGAAAGATTTTGCTTCAAGACACTGAGCTGGAAAGTTGGATACACAAAAGTATAGAAACGTTGATAAGAGTGTTCCTTGCTGCAGATGACTGCAGTAAACCCATGTTTTTAGCTTTACCATGAAGATTGCTTTTTTCTAGCTGCAGAATATCGGTATGTATTCTCTCTCACTGCAGCTCCTGATGCTCTGTGTCTTAAAATCACTTAAAGGCTATAGCTTGCTTTGGGGAGTTAGAACAGGGTGTAAGGAAGGCTTTGCCGGAAGAACTGTTGTAAATCCTGAGATTTAACTATATTTTCACATAGTGTGATAGCCTCTTTAATGTGTAGTGGTCCTGTTTAACGTGAAATCATTTAATAAAAGAAATGACTAAATTGTTGAAATAACTGTTAAACACATAACAGATCTCTTTCCTGGTACTGTGTTTGACAGTTAACATGTAGTAAACATTTAATTGAATTTAGCTTGAAATGTTCAGAATGCTCTAACCATTGCTACAGAGTCTTTTCTGCAGCAAATCAAGTATTATGTGTGTTTTTTTCTACCTGTAGCTTATCAGGCCCGGTCCAAAGCCTTCTAGCAGAAGGGATTGATTCCTGTCAGGGGTTGCTGCCAAGACATCGGAAGGATTTTTGACCAAGGTTTTCAAAAGCTCAGTGTCACATCTGCCATTTGATTAAGGGGGATTTTGGATGCAGAGTCTGGCATTTTTTGTCTTTTGTGTGGCTATTTTGTTTGTCTTTTGTCTCTTCTAGAATTGAGCAGTGTTCACACTAGTTTTTAAATAGTCGAGTGAATTATATTTTACATAACCATGTTAATTGAAATTAATATATTCCCATTAACTTTTAATCATAAAATAGTGTGGACACAGCATGTCTTCTAATTGGCGATTAACCCCTTATAATTCATGAAATAGATTCATGTAGGAAAAGAATTTGTATTTTCTTTTTATAAATTAACAGATTTTTGTTTTGACTTGTTAGGGAACAAGTATGATTTAGCACACTATATCTAAGGGGTTAATCTACTGAGAACATAAAAATGGGTACAAAAATCCACACTCGAAATTTAACAAAAATCTACTCTAGCTCTTATTTGTTTTAACTTGGAATAGGTGTTCTGTCTTCATTGAATTTGCATTGTAGATTAAAACTTACAAAGTTATGCCTTTGTACAAAAATTTCCTGCATATTGGCAGAATCTGTAAAATTCTAAGATACGGTAGTACAGAGTCGTCCTGGCTTTAACAGTACTATAAAATAAGAGCAGTAGTCAGAGATCCTTTCCCATATTCTGCATGTTTTAGAGACTGGAGGTGGGGATAGGTTCTTTTCTTTTTCAAGTTAGTTAGTTCTCCTTTCTTTGTCCTTTTTCCTTCTCATTTTTAGATGCCTTTTCATATTTCATCTCAGAATAATGACAACTTACTTCTAAATTCTTGAGCTGGAGAGATGGCTTATTGATTAAGAGCACTTGCTGTTCCTGCAGTTCAATTGACCTAGTACAATTTCCAGCACCCATGGTCAGGCAACCCACAACCAACCATACTCTTGCCCCAGGAGATCTGATGCCTTCTAGACTCTGGGCACCCACAAAAAGATGCATAAACAAAAATAAACTTTAATAAAATCATTTTCTAAATACTTTAAGACAGAATTTCAAGTGCTTTACCCAGACTTAAAATACTCTCATTATTTTTTATATTTCTTCTTTGTCCCTCTTAATTTGAAATAATCAGTTATTGCATCCTAAATGTGTCATGGTTTTTAGTCCTCTCTAGCTACTGCTTATACTCAACAGATTGCTTTTATAATTTTATTAAATTTTAAAAAAAGCACTATAAACCAAGCATGATAACTTTCAGCTTTCATATGCTGAGGGAGGACAACAAACCTTGAGTTCAAGGCCAACCTGAGCTACATGCACCTTGTTTCAAAAGCCAGAAGCTAAATATACTATAAAGTTGATGGCAACTGTGAATTAGATTGTTGAAAGTATTTGCTGCTTAGTTATATAATAGTTTGACCAGCAAACCTATATTTTATATAAACATGTAGCTGGCCTTTGGATTTTCACATTTGTGAATGACTTATTAATGTAAACTAGTCTTTATTAATGTAAACTTAATTTCTTGTCCTGATTTCCTATTTTCTCGGGCTTTCTATAACACATTTTTAACCAACTTAAAAGACCCTACATATTACCATCAAAGCATTCTGCTTATGGCTTCTTTTCTGTACTTAATGTATTTTAACTGTGCTAGTTCCTGTAGCCTTTTTCTGCTTTACTCACTGTTTCTCTCTGCTTCCTGTTTGGAACACTTTTAATGACTTTTCATTTTAGAAGCTATTTTGTGTTCCTTTACAACATGCTAATGTTCTCCAGTTGAACATTAAGAACTGAATTATCAGATAAACCTCATTTTGGTCCTTTGTTCTCTTTTTTTCCCCCTTGTAATTGTTGTATTGATCATTCCATATTAATTTAAGTTCTTTCTTATATTAGCCCCAGAATAATCTAGGAGACTTTACCAACTTGGTAGTTTATTGTACATTCCCATTTAAGGTGGATTTTTGTGTTCCCTTTTGTCTTTGTCTTCTTTGTGCTGGTGCGCTGTGTCCAATAATCTTTCCTTTAGATTTCATTTTGGTGAGTAAGGCTTCTATTTCCAGAAAATTACTGTATCACTGAAGAGTTTATCTTAATTCTCCTTTTTTTTTTTTTCTTAATATTGTGTTATGTAAATTGGTTAAAAGTTACTCCCTGGATTCATTTAACTGAAAAGCTCTCAAATGGCTCATGTGACACTGATGCTGCTTTAAGGAAGTGTCTTGCTCACCTGGTCAAACACCCATTCCTCACTGCATTTTGCCAATTCAATCCATTTTAGATGTAACCTCGGGTATGGTGAAAGACCCACCGGACGTCTTGGACAGGCAAAAATGCCTTGACGCTCTGGCTGCTCTACGCCACGCTAAGTGGTTCCAGGTTCGGAACATCATTTTACTTTTTTCTTGTAGCCTTATGAGAGAGTAGTTCAGTACAACATGTTTAACTATGCTTAAACATTTCAAACAATTGTCTAAACAACACTATTTTAAATTAAATCTCAGAAAATGTTATCATAGAAGCTGAGTATAACAATCTGCATTTTGCGGTTACTATTAATTTGACAATAAACAGGTATGGGGGTGTGTTTGTAGTCTGGGTTTTTTATTTTTAGTGGCTATATTTAAAGTTGACTTGTTTAGGAACATCACATGTTTTTTTATATACCTTATATTCCATAAGGCTGCAGATTAACTTTGCTTTAAATAATGGAATATGTGTTTAAAGCTTTGTGTATAGTTTTAAGATTTTTCCCCTTCTTTCTCTTAAGTTAATAAGTGTAGGGAATGAAAGGTGAGGAAGCAGCTGCTTGGTTTAGTGACTTTGCAGACATGCAAAGGCACAGAGAGGAAACCAAACAGATTTCCTTAACCTTTCAGTCCCTAGACAAACTTTTTAGCTCTTTACTTTTCCTTTTTATTTCTAATTTAGGCAGATTTTTTTTCAGTTTACTGTTTTGTATGAACACAGGTCAAGGTTCACAGGGGATCAAGAAATATTATTCTTGTATAATCTGTTTACTTTGACCTAAATACTAGCTTTTAAATACTAACTCTGGCATAAAATACTGCTGTAAATGGCAGCTCATTGGAACCAATTTCAATGTAATCATTTTATTTTTAGTCTGAGCTTCCATTGAACAGTGGTATTTTAACTTTTTTTCATCAAGGGATATTTTTAATATTTCTAAGATTAATTCAGTTGGTTTTTGTGTTGCCCTCAAGGCTAGAGCTAATGGCCTACAGTCCTGTGTGATTATCATACGTATTCTCCGAGACCTTTGTCAGCGAGTTCCAACATGGTCTGATTTTCCTAGCTGGGTAAGTAGCCGTGACAGACAGCAGTGTGGAAAATGAGTATTGAGAAAGTTTTTCTCTCAGATCTTTGTCCTTGGATTTCATTTGTCCTGTGTTGTCTTTTATATGTTGTGTTCTTCTGTTTGATAACAAATTTACTAATTTAAAAATTGTCCTTGGGCTGGTAGAATACCTTAGTGGGCAAAGGCATTTGCTACCAAACTTGAGTTCCATCCCTATGGTAGAAGGAAAAGAGAACTGACTTCTAAAACTCGTCCTTTGACCTTCACGTGCACACCATGGTGCACAGAGGAGTAGGGCAGCACACTTGGAGAATTGTGTGAGTGGATGAATGATAGTAAAAAAATTTCAGGATGGTTTGCTCATTTAAAAAAAAAAAAAAAACAAAAGCATTATAACGGGTTGCATAACAGCTCAGCTGCACAAGCTTGAGGGCCTATGACCCCCAGAACTCACACATAAATGATAAAACTCTGGTCTTGCTGTAGCCTTAGTCCTGTCTTGGCGAAGACAGGAAGGAGCATTGCTGTCCACTAACCTAGCTTCAGGTTCAATGAAGAGACACTTTTGATAACAAAGGTGTTGAAGTCCAGTCTCCCTGAGCTTACGAGTGTGAGAGCCTGTCTTAAACATAAAAAGACTCGCTGCCTTTCTTTAAAGGCAAACTGTTCTTTATAATAAAACTTCAGAGACTTGTTTAGAAATATAATTGAACCTGTTGATTTCAAAGTTAGGTTATTGAAAGTTAAACAGCCAATGTTATCTTTTATTTTTTTATTGTTTTGTGTTTAAGAATTACATGCTTTGGGGTTGGGGATTTAGCTCAGTGGTAGAGCGCTTGCCTAGCAAACGCAAGGCCCTGGGTTCGGTCCCCAGCTCCGAAAAATAGAAAAAAGAAAAGAAAAAAAAAAGACCATTATGGCAGAGAGAATGGTGCCAGGCAGGCAAACATCATACTAGGACAGTAGCTGAGAGCTTTCTTGTTGAGACAACAACCAACAGTCAGAGCTATACTGGGAATAGGGTGGGCTTTTAAATCCTCTAAACCCACCCCCAATGACACACCCCCTCCAATAAGGCCACACCTCCTAATCCTTTCCAGTGCATTCTATCAAAGATATTAGCCTGTATGGACCGTTCTCATTGAAACTACCACATTCCACTCCCTGCCCCCATAGAACTGTGGCCATACCACAGTGCAAAATGAATTTAGTCTAACTTCAAAAGTCCCCGGATTTCTTCAGTCTCACTGGTTTTCAAAGTTTAAAGTCTCTTTTGAAAGTGTCTTAGTTGTAACTCCTTCAAAAACAAAACTAAAAAGCAAGTTATATACTAACAAGCCATACACTAGCAAGTTATATAATAGCAAGTTGTATACTAGCAATATACCGTGGCACAAAATAAACAGTACCTTTCCAAAGGGTTGGAAAAGAGGGGCATCCTAGACCAAAAAGCAAGACCAAAACCCAGCAGTACAAATTCTAAATCCTGTAGTTCTGTGATGTCACAGGGCTTTAAGTGCGCCTTTCCAATTTGTTGACTGCCACAGACCTCTCTCTTAGCCTGGTTCCACTCCCTGTCTGCAGCCCTCCTTGGCAGACATCCTGCAGCTCTAGTAGTGCCTCCAATATCCTGGTATCTCCAACACAATCCACCCTTCACTTTCACAGCTTTCTGCAGTGTCCTTTCTGGGCCTTCATACAGGGGACTCCTTCCTCTGCCACACACCTGGACTCAGTGGCTTTCATTAGCTGAAGAAGAAGAATCCACAATCCTGTACTATTAATAGTCCTTCGTGGGGGTTGGGGATTTAGCTCAGTGGTAGAGCGCTTGCCTAGGAAGCGCAAGGCCCTGGGTTCGATCCCCAGCTCCGAAAAAAAGAACCAAAAAAAAAAAAAAAAAAATAGTCCTTCGTGGTTCTGAAACTAGAATAATGTGGCGGTGCTGCCAGGTTCTTTTGCCTTCTTGGGATGGAAACTGGTCCCCTCCTCAAATTACATTTGCTTAAAGTTTTCTTCGTTGATTCTTATTTGGAATAAGTAATTCCTTAATGCAGCTATTCTCACCCTGTGGGTTAAGATGCCTTTGGATGTCCAAATGACCCCTTTACAAAGGTTGCACGTCAGATAGCCTGCGTATCATACATTCACATTACAATTCATAATAGCGAAAGTACAGTTAGGAAGTATGAAGTAGTATGAAGTAAAGTTACAGTTAAGAATCAGTGAAAATGTTATGGTAGAGAGTCACCTATCAGCATTAGGAAGGATGAGAATCGGGCTGGGGATTTAGCTCAGCGGTAGAGCGCTTACCTAGGAAGCGCAAGGCCCTGGGTTCGGTCCCCAGCTCCGAAAAAAAAAAAAGAACCAAAAAAAAAAAAAAAAAAATCATAGGAAGGATGAGAATCACTGACTTAGACCATTTCTTTTCACAAATTACAGGATTAGCTGATAGGGTCTGACCACTCACTTAATTCCATTTCTCCTTACCTCTTTGAGCACAAACTAAGGGTCCAACATCAAATTTCCTGGTGCTCTTTTTCACTGTAGACCTGCCTAAGAGTGGTTACTAATAACCACATGACAGAAACAAAAGTATTTTGAAATCCTCCTCTGTCATTGAAATTAGTCCTTAACTCTTCAATTTAGCCTTAGGCTGATTCTTAAAACAAGAGCAAAAACCAGGCACAGATTTTGCCAAAACATCGCAGGAATTGATCTCTGGTCCAATTGCTAATAACTGTTTCCATCAAAGACCTCTTCAGCTCGGCCTCTGTAGTCCGTATGGTTCTTGGTACTAATGGCTTCCCGGCTCCTCCCAGGATGGCCTATTAAGTCCTGTTCATATCATTCTACTGCTCTGGACTCTACTGTCCAAGAGTCCTCTACAATGCTCCAAAAACAGAACGATTAGTCTTTTACACAACAATACTGGCCTTTTCTGTTGCTGTGAAGAGAGACTGTGACTCAGACAAGTGATAGAAGAATTTACTGGGAACTCATGATTTCAGGGGACTAGATTTCATGACCGTTGTAGTGGGGAGCGTG
Organism: Rattus rattus; assembly: GCF_011064425.1. Lineage (NCBI taxonomy): Eukaryota > Metazoa > Chordata > Mammalia > Rodentia > Muridae > Rattus > Rattus rattus. Next base: position 168,917,209 of record NC_046156.1, on the reverse strand, counting down.
GTGGTAGGTTGGTGTTACACTGGAGCAGTACTAAGAGTTTAAATCTGATCCACAAGCAAGAGGAGAGCTAATTGGGAATGGCATGAGCCTTTGAAACCTCAGAGTCCACCCTCAGTGACCCTACCTCTTTCAACAAGGCCACACCTACTAACCCTTTTCAGTTTCACCAACTGAGGACCAAGCATTCAAATTAAGAGTCTATGAGGGCCATTTTCATTCCAACCATCACAGTTCCATAATGTTTTGGGTTTTAGCTTGGTATATAGTAAGTAGCCTTGGGATCTTCCTGTTTATCTCAACTTTGACTTCATTTTTGTTGGCTTCATGTAGTCATTGAGTTCTCTTAGAATCAATTTTAGATTGCATTATAATTCCTATAAGTTAAACTCATCCAAACAGGTATTTTCCTGTTTGGTGCAAGCTATTACATTTCTGCTCCAGAAAGAGGCTGGAGTGAAGGCTCACACTTGTAGCCCAGTACACAAGAATCAAAGCAGGCCTGCTGAGGTCAAAGCAGTTGTCCTAGGGTTAGCCTTGGGTTGCAAAGTGAGAGTCCCCAATTTTTAAAAACACAGAATTGAAATATTAGTGGAATGTTGGCCTGCTCAATCTACTAGAAACAGTATTCTGTAGGCATTAGCCTGATGTTTTTCATTTTTAGGTACAAATCTTAAAATGTAAAGTTTTGGGGTTGGGGATTTAGCTCAGTGGTAGGGCGCTTGCCTAGGAAGCGCAAGGCCCTGGGTTCGGTCCCCAGCTCCGAAAAAAAAAACCAAAAAAAAAAAAAAAAAAAAAAATGTAAAGTTTTGTGTTCCCTTAAGTTTCTGGGTTTTTTGACACTTTGTTGTGTTATATTTGCCTTAAACTTCTGACCCTACTGCCTTGAGTTTACTTGGTAGCTTCTTTTGTGATAGAGTCTATAGTTCTGTTTCTCCTGAAGCTCACTGTGTAGACTAAACTGGCCTCAAACTTGCAGAAATCCTCATACTTCTCTGTCCCAGAGGCTAGCAAGTTGTTTTGTTTGATGGGTGGCTTTGTTTTGTTTTGTAGAGGTGGTGCTATGTTGCCCAGACTAGACTCTAAACCCACTCATGGGCTCAAATAATTCTACTAAATCCTCCAAAGAGATGATAAAAGGCATGAAACCTCATGTTTTTATTTAATTTAAATATTTATATATTTTTTAGATAACTGTTTTACATTTGTGTGTGTGTGTGTGTGTGTGTGTGTGTGTAAGAATTGGAACAACTTGGAGGAGTCAGTTCTCTACTGTGGGGATCCCATCAGGGTCATCAGCTAGAGCTCCTCACTCACCTGCTTGCTGAGCCTCCTCACTGGTTTATCATAGCTTCATGATCTTTAAAACCTTAGCACTGAAGAACGTACCCATCATTCTGATGGTGTTTGAAAATGGTCTGTATGCTTTTGGACATATTTTATGTTTCTAATTTTAGGCTATGGAGTTACTGGTAGAGAAAGCAATTAGCAGTGCTTCTAGTCCTCAAAGCCCTGGAGATGCCCTGAGAAGAGTATTTGAGTGCATTTCTTCAGGGATTATTCTCAAAGGTAAGTGTTTTTATTAAGTAAAATTAAGTTTATTTCTTTATTGAGTAAGAGGTTTACTTTCCCAAGTAGATAATGCCACTAATAACTTTTATCTCTTTACAATGATTGTAGGCAGCCCTGGACTTCTGGATCCTTGTGAAAAGGATCCCTTTGATACTTTGGCAACAATGACTGACCAACAGCGTGAAGACATTACATCCAGTGCACAGGTAATTGAACTCTTGTTGGATTATTGTCCCTAAGGCCTGGGAGTTTTATAATTGTTTCTTTACGTGTAATAATTAGTCATTGTCATACTTATTTGGTAAGTAAGCCTTTAAAGAGACTATTAAAAAGATTTACTGCCGGGTGGTGGTATTAATCCCAGCACTCAGGAAGCAGAGACAGGCAGACTTCTGAGTTCCAGGATAGCCAAGGCTACACTGAAACCAAGATTTACCTTGCCAGAGGTGGTAGGGCAAACTCATTTAATCCCAATGCTCAGGAGATCAAGGCAAGTAGGTCTCTATAAGTTCAGGACAGACCAGGCCTAAACAGTGGAATCCTATCTCTAAAATCAAACAAAAAAGATTTACCTTAACCTAGAATTCACTGATAAGATTTTAAATATTGGGGCTGGGGATTTAGCTCAGCGGTAGAGCGCTTACCTAGGAAGCGCAAGGCCCTGGGTTCGGTCCCCAGCTCCGAAAAAAAGAACCAAAAAAAAAAAAAAAAAAAAAAGATTTTAAATATTTACTTATGTGAATGCATCTGATTATTGTGTAATGTTGTGTTTGTCTTTATATATCATGAAAATATTATAAACTCCTTGTTAATTACCTAATTAAGGTAATTAATTACCTTTTCAGGGTAACATTTACAAAGCTAATCTCTTCCTCCCTATCCACTCTACCCCAAAGAGGAAACATCATTCAGTGATCCTTACAAGGGTACAGATACATATAGCTCAATGGTAATGTCTTGCCTAACATACACGAAGTATGCCCTCTTCCCCAGGCTCTGTCCCAGCACTGCAAAAATAAACACTTAAGTATTTGGTGGTGTCAGTCCCAAGATTGAGGCTAGAGAGACAGCTTGGTGTTCAAGAATATTTGCTATTCCTACAGAGAGGACCCAGGTTTGCTTCCTAGCATCTGCATGGCAGTTCACATCCATTCATAAATACTTCTAAGGGATCCAATATCCTTTTTTGACTTCCTTTGGCATCAGGCAGGCACTCATACTCAGAAATCTTTTTAAAATTCCAAAAGTTTGGGAATAATTGGTGTTAATCTTCTAATTTTATTTGCTACTAATTAATACCCACTTAATATGGCAAAATTCTCTCTAATGTATCACATTAGAAATGTATCGAAACTGAGGTAGCTTGTGACTCAGTGACATGCTTGTCTAAATTAAGACCCTACATTATATACCCCAACACTGCCTGCCCAAATTGGGGAGAGATTTTATAGGAACTGTAACTGAGTAAAATCTGAACACAGTAGCACAGGAAGCTACAACTCTAGAGGAAGCTACCATTTACCATTGGGTTAGGAAATCTCTAGAAGGTTGTTTGGTTGGTTTGGGGTTTCTGTTTGGGGTGGGTTTGTTTGTTTGTTTGTTTGTTTGTTTGTTTGTTTGTTTGTTTTTGAGCCAGGGTCTCACTATGTAGCTCTTAACTGGATCTCTGTGCTTTCAAGGCCACCCTGGTCTACATTCTTGAGTTCTACACATGCCAGGACTACATAGTCATATACAGATATATTCATACTCTCTCACAGTATAATTGTGGCACATATAAGGCGTTGCAATCAAAGAACCTGATACTGGACTATTAAATATATAAGAGAATTTATATTTAATACACCTCATACTTTCAGTGAGAAAGGGCAAATCATCAACAAAATAGTTTTGAGATAGCTGACTATTATGTTAAATATTAGATACATATGTGGGGTAATGATTTTAAAAGACATATATCAAAAGACTGAGAAGTGCTCTTAACATTAAAAGATGGGCTTTGTTTTTTCTTTTAGGTTAGAGTTAAAGATAAGGATTATATATTGAAAATATTGTATAAACTCTTTAAGGCCCTTGAGTCACTAAAGAAGTGTGCTCATTTCCCCCTCATTAAAAATAAGTGATGAGTAAAAATTGGGTACTTTGCCTTTTGAGGGGGGAGATTTAAGACAAGGTTTCTCTTTACAGCTCTGGCATTCCTGGGACAGTGAACTGAGCCTAGCTCCTCTGTGGGAGCAACAAGTTGTTTTAACCACTGACATCTTTCCACCACTCCCACCACCCTTTAGTGCATAGGCTAAATTTATTTAAAGATTGATATTTTCTAGCTTAATTATTTGGAAAGCAAATAAGCACACACAAAAGCCCCTGCCCTAAAAAAATAAAATAAAAGAGTATCAGGACATAGTATATGTCCCTTCTGATTAATCAATGGTGAAACAACCCATTCAGGGTGTTTCTTCCATTGCATTGTTTTTGTTTTTGTTTTTTCTTCTCATATTGTTATATGGAATTAAAACTTAATAAGAATTGATGTGCTTCTCTGACAGTGAGATAGCAGTCTGCAGGTAAAAAGGAGAATGGCCCCAACTCATACTCTGGACGTGGCATTCATGTGCACACAAGTAAATAAATGAATAAATATAAAGTACAGATTTTAGGGTGTTTTGACTTTAAATTCTATTCTAATTCTATTTGCAGTTTGCATTGAGACTCCTTGCATTCCGTCAGATACACAAAGTTCTGGGAATGGATCCATTACCACAAATGAATCAACGCTTTAATATCCACAACAACAGGAAACGAAGAAGGGATAGTGATGGAGTGGATGGATTTGAAGCTGAGGGGAAAAAAGACAAAAAGGATTATGATAACTTTTAAAAAGTTTGTGTAAATCTTCAGTGTTACAATAGGTGCCGGTTATTGGCTGTTTTCCATTCATAATAATGTCTACTTTAAAAGTTTATCAAGAATATAAAGAGTTTCATGGAAGAACCAAGTTTTTCTATGATATTAAAAACTTATTGTACAGTGTCAGGTATTATATGGATGGAAAGACGTTGGAAAATAAATTTGACTAGGGGAAATATAGTGGTTCCCCTCCCTTTTTTCCCCCATTATTTTATTGACTGGTTGCCCTTGCCCCCTGTATTTTTGTGTCTTTTATTAACTAGTGCATTGTGTTATTAAATCTTTACTGTATTTAATGCAGGATTTGTGCTTCAGTTGCTCCGTGTATTTTGATACTTTTATTTAGAAGTTTTGTTTGCTTTGACACCAGTTGTAAGTTACTCTGTGTTCCAGGTGATATCCTTTACCCCTTACTACTTTACAGCAGTGCGTCTTTTTGTAACGTGAAACTGCAGACTTTCTTCCTTTGTTACTCTGTATGTGAAGGATTTCAATACAAAAAGCTACCCTGCCATCTAAGTGCTCAGAACTAGGTGTTTCTGCAGATCTTGTGGCATTTGTCTATCTAGTGTGATATATAAAGGTGTAATTAAGACAAATTCGTTAATCTAATCAAGTTTGCTGTTAGTTGTGCATTAGCAGTATAAAAGCTAATATATATTATATGGTCTTGCAACAGTTTTAAAGCCTCTGCATAATTGATAATAAAATGCATGACATTTTTGTTTTTAATAGACATTTAAAATAATTTTGGGTTTAACACGTAGATCTTTGTACAGTTGACTTTTTGACATAGCAAGGCCAAAAATAACTTTCTGAATACTTTTTCTTCTGTACAAGTGGAAAGGGAATTTCTCACATATAAGTGGGCTATTGTTTTCAGAAGAACTTCATCATTGTGCAACTAACAATAACTAGCCCTAATTATGTGACAGTTCCTTATTGATATGTGTGCAATTACTCTAGCAGCTTCTACAGTATAACACAGTTGAATGATCCCCATACATCCTATCACTCAGATCATTTATAGGTCTATTAACTGTGAGATTGATAAAGTATTACTGATTTAAGAAAAATAAGAGTATCTAAGGGAAAAAAAAAAAAACAGAAAATTATTTGGTGTGGCCATCCTCCATGCTTACGTCTTATACAGAGTGCTAACCCCTAGCAGTGGTGTAATGAGTTACAGCCTACTGCGATGTATGTGTGCTCTGGTGCACAGATGTCGTTTTGTTGTCACAGCACTACAGTGAGATACAGAAATAAAGACTTAAATTCATAGAATGACTTACTTGTATTATGTGGTAGGCTTGATGGTGATAACTTTTGCTTGATACTCCTTACGCTTCAGTCAAACTGTATTCATATATACTGTGTATGTATGTGTTACTCCTGACAAGTGTGTGTTGGTGGATCACATAATTCTAAAAGTTTTTAGGTTTCATCACCATATTGGTTCATTTTTCTAGGGTGGAGCCCTTACCCAAACCAAAGTATACAAGACTGGCATTTTTGCAGATCTATATAACTTCAGCAAGCCTTTATTTGTATGGTTTATATTTTTACTATGAGTTCCAGGCTCAGAATATAAGCTCTTCATCATAATGCATCACCACAAATTTTTTTAACTTTTGCATAAAATAGAAAAGGAATAAACCATACCCATCACGTTCTGTGATACCAGTATTATGACCTAAGATACCCAAAGCTGAGAAAACTAATACACATTACAAAAAATTTTCCTGATGAGTTTAGATGTAAAAATTCTCAGCAATATATTTGCAATCTGAAATTGAACTAAAAAAAGGTCATAATCAAGTTGGCTTTATTTGGTGGTACAGGGATGGTTATATATGTAAATTAAAATTGCATAAATGGGCTCAACGGCAGAAATCACATGATCAACTCCATAGAGGGAACAGAAAGGCATTTGACAAAAATCCCAATTCCTTCATGTGTAAAGTTCTGAAGGATAGTTCAGGCAATAGTGGCGCACACCTTTAATCCCAGCACTCGGGAAGGAGAGGCAGACAAATTAAAGACATACTATAGGCAACAGTTTAAATGAGAAGGAACTCAAAAGCATTTGAACTGCAATTGGGAATAAGATGATAGCTATGTTCTACACTCTTAGTCAGAACTAGATGGAATGACCCTATTGCTGAAGAAACAACAGTTTGGTGGCAGAACAGCAGATAATCAAACCACAACTGATTAGATTTCAAGTCTGCAAGGTGATATTCAGGCTTCTGAATAAGAAAAGCCACTGATGACATCACCCAGAAAGCCCTACATGTACAGTACGACACATTGTTTTCACTGATGAGCTAGTGTTAGGAATGTTTTGGGAATACTTTTAGGCTGTTTAGGACTGAACTTGAGACATGTTCCACAAAAGTGAGCACATACTTGATATATAAAATCTGACCAAATCTCATGGCTTGGGAAGTCTTAGGCCCTAGATGGGAACCTATTGCCATTGTCTAGTCACACAGACTAGTGCTGATCTCAACACTGGGGAAACAACCTCTCTGTAGTGATCAGCTGTTAATGTGAAGACTCATAACTGGTCCAAGTGCTGAGAATATGTGGTTATCGAATACTCAACCCTACACGAGACATCTGAATCTTCTGAAGACTCATGAAACACTGAGAAAGAAGAGACAAAGAAAATAGTAGGGTTATGAGGGTGGGAAGGAGTATTGTGGAATATTCTCTTCGGGCCATGACTCTCGAGCTCACTACAGCTTTATGCACAGGATCAGTCAACAAGATCAATCAACATTGTAAAAGGCAGCACAAATTACACTCAGAAAGTTATAAAAAGGGAATTGTGATTAAAGGGATATGTTGGAGTGCCTGGGAGTTGGGGGTGGGCAGTTAGGGGTGTTTATGACCAAGATTCATTGTTTACATGTAGGAAATCTAAGAGTAAAAGTATATTCTATTTCTGAAGAAGAATCAGAAGAGTAGTTATAACATGATATGCCAAAGAACTGGTATCACTCATTTAAATAAAATTCCACTAAAAACATTTTAAAAAGAACTAAGTGTGGTTAATAGTTTTGAATAAGACTCTTCCCCCATAGGCTCCTATATTTAACCTGCTTGGATATTAGAGAGTGGTATTACTTGAGAGGAATTAGGAATTGTGGACTTGTTGGAGTAGATAGGGCTTTATTGGAGGAAGTGTACCACTCAGGGTGGGCTGTCAGCCAAAGCCAGGCCCATCTCTGATGCCTGAACTGAATGTAGAACTCTTAGCTACCATGTCTGTGTGCATGCTGCTATGTTCCCTGCTGTAAGCATAAGAGACTAAACCCCTGAAACTGTAAGCAAGCCTCAATTAAATGCTTTCCTTTATAAGAGTTGCCATGGTCATGATGTCTCTTCACAGCAATAGAACACTGAGACACTTAGCTACATGTGATAGTCTGTCTCAAAATCCTGGGGAAATAGGAAATAGATTTACTACCTAGTCAAGCATAGTTACTCACTGTGCCTATAATCTAGATGTATCCATAGCCCTAAAAAAAGAAAGAAAATGTTAACTATGAGATATTTTCTGTCTTTTCTCCAAGTATTTGTGAATATGGAATACTTTGGGCTTTGGTCATCAATAACATCATGATCCCAACATTTGGGCAGCTAAACCAGGCAGATCATGGGATCTAGGCCAGCTTGAACTATACAGCAAAACCCTAGTATGTTTGAATATCCTGACAAGCTCATATTGGGAGTTGGGGGCTGTTGCAAATTGATGGAGTTTAGGGAAGTGACAGGAGGATCTGACTTCATAAGTCGATCAATTAATGAATGTAAGTTGACAGTATTGTGGGGAAGTGATGGAAACATTAGGAGGTGGGAACAGGTTTGAAGAAGTAGGTCACTGGGTCATGACCATATATCTTTTTTTCTATAACAACCCATTATCCTAGCTTGCTTTCTGTTGCCATGATAAAACACTGACCAAAACCAACATAGGAGAGGAAAGGGTTTATTTCATCTTAAAATTCCCAGATCACACTCAGAATCACTGAGGGAAGTTGGGGCAGGAACTCAAAACAACTGGAGGCAAGAGCTGATGAGGAAGCCATAGAGGAGTGCCGCACACTGGCTTTGCTCCCCAAGGCTTGCTCAACTTGCTTTTTTTTTTTTTTTAACACAGGACCACCAGCCTACGGGTATTTTCCCAGTTGAGGTGCCCTCTTCCCAAATAACTCTAATTTGGACAAGTTGACAAAAACAAACCAGTACCCCCAACTAAGGGTAGTTAGTGCTGCTCACATGTGCATGGATATGGGACTGGTGCATGGGAAACCTACCAGTGACCATACCATCAAAAAGACTTACTCTGGGTCAGGCATGGTGGTATATGCCTTTAACCCCAGCACTTGAAAGGTAGCAGCAGGTAGTTCTCTGAGTTTGAGGCCAATCTGGAGTCTATAGTTGAGTTCCAGGACAGCTGGGGCCATGTAGGGAGACCCTGGCTCAAAACAAAGAGTTATCTTTCTTTCCTCAGGAACTAACAACTGCCAATAACCTTTACGTCAGAGATGGTACCTGGAGGTCACCTCCTCCATCTGTGCTGGGATTTTGGCTTACTTGATCTTGTGTAAGTCTTTTTTTTTTTTTTTTTTTTTTTAAAGATTTATTTATTATAGATGAGTACACTGTAGCTGTCTTCAGACACGCCAGAAGAGGGCATCAGAACTCATTACAGATGGTTGTGAGCCACCGTGTGGTTGCTGGGATTTGAACTCAGGACCTCTGGAAGAGCAGTCAGTGCTCTTAGCCGCTGAGCCTTCTCTCCAGCCCCTTATGTAAGTCTTATGGAGGCGACTATAGCTGCTGTGAGGTTATGAAGGGGAGAGCCATGCCTTGACAGCGTTCCACAGTACTGCACTTCTTCCCCATTCTCTGCACTTCCGTATTTTTTGCCTCCTCTTCCACCGTGTTTCATGAGCTTTGGGTGGGGGTCGGGTTAACACAGATGTCCTATGGAGGCCTAAACACTCACTTTCTCTTTCTCAGCACCTTGACCAGTTATGCATCTCTCTGTTGACTGCTGTCCCCTGCAAAGAGAAAACCTCATACTAAAGCTGAAAAGTAGCCCATGTCTATGGGTATTAAAAAGTATTTAGAAGGCAACTTGGCAGCATGACCATTTGACAGAAATAACAATAGCAAGTTCTACACTAAGGCCCATGACCTCTGTAATGGGCTTTTGACTAGGATTACAGAACCAGGCATGAAATTCCCTCCTGTGGAAGAGGCCTCTGACAGCAACCACTATTTTACTGGAAGCCACAACTTGCCTAGTAGGTTGATATTACAGCATGCTGGATCCAGGACTGATTAAGATCATTGTCCTAGGGGTTCTCTTGCTGTGAGGAGACACCATCACCACAGCAATTCTTATAAAGGAAAACATTTAATGGGGTCTGACTTACAGTTCAGAGGTTCAGTTCATTGCTCATCACATGGGAAAGCATGGTGATGAGCAGGCAGACATGCTGCCAGAGAAGGAGCTGAGAGCTCTACATCTACATCCCCAGGCAGCAGGAAGAGAGGGGCACTGGGCCTGGCTTAAGCTTTTGAAACCTCAAAGCCCCACCCCAGTGACATACTTCCTCAAACAAGGCCTCACCTATTCTAACAAAGCCACACCTCAGCCTCTCCAAGGAACATCTCAGACCCATGTAAATGCAAAGCTTCCCCATGTGTCTGGTTCATAGGAATGGTTTTAAAACTTTCAGTTCTGTACCAAGTATGGATGCTGATGAGTGGATTGCCCTTTAGCTAAATCCAGAGTCCACAGAAAGTATCGATCTCAGTTTCCTTCTCCCACATGGTGATGGCAGCCTGAACTGCTCCCCTATAGAAGCTTCTGTCAAGTAATTGCTAACCTGGGTTGGGGATTTAGCTCAGTGGTAGAGCGCTTGCCTAGGAAGTGCAAGGCCCTGGGTTCGGTCCCCAGCTCCGAAAAAAAAGAACCAAAAAAAAAAAAAAAAGTAATTGCTAACCTGGCCTCCTCTTTGTCCCGCCGTATACAATAAACCTGGCTCCTTGTTCAGCTGTATACTCTAAACCCTCCTCTTCAACCCGTATGTATGAAATAAGAATTTTAATGTCGGGTTGGGGATTTAGCTCACGTAGAGCGCTTGCCTAGCGGCGAAGGCCCTGGGTTCGGTCCCCAGCTCTGAAAAAAAGAAAAAGAAAAAAAAAAAAGAATTTTAATGTCTAGGTTACTGCTTGTGTCTGTCCATCAGAGCACACAGCCTATCGCATACCACTTTCCTATGCATGTGTCTGTCTATTCCCACGACCCAACCACACAGGCTTCCCAGTCGGCTTGAGGCTGACTTCTCTGTACCCTGCAGCCAGCTGTGCATCTTCCAGCAACAGAATCTCACCATGCAGTTGTGGCTGACAGCTAAGGGAAATGGCCATAACCTGTATTGTTTTAGAGGTTTTTTTGGTGCCTCCCTGACCAATAATTTGGAGGATGGAATCCTGTGCTCTACCATTATCATTTAATAATCCATGTCTTCTAGGATTGACGTTGTCCACCCATGCAGGGCAATTTGGTCTGAACTCTTCGGGGGGAGGGGCTGTGTTTTGAAATTCAGTTATTAACTAGTGATATTTCATTGGCCTTTCACGGATCCTTCGCTCTGGCTAACCTACATTGTACCTCCTCTCCTTTCCCGTGCTTTTTACTTAGTGTTTTCAACTGGAGATCGTGGTTTCCACATGACCCTTCCCACCCATCCTCCTTGCCTCCTGATTTCCCCACACTCCAGCACCTCTCCCTGCCTAAGCCCTTCTGCCTATCGTGGGGGATTCACCAGAGAAGACTGCTCAGACATGGGTTTAAGCCAATAGAAAGTCTTCATTAGCTGGCTGGTCACTACACTGGGTGTTCAGGATCCCAGTGTAGCAACAAGCCTTCTTCATGGTGAGCACAATATTTATATCCTGGGTTGACATACTTCAGTGAACAAGAACAGTTAGCCAGAAGCAGAACCACAGAAGCCAAAGGCACGGCTAATACATGTAGAGACTTTTCCCAGAACTATGAACTTTGATTCAGGCTTAGACAAATAAACTAAAATTTGTTTTTGTTTTGGCTGGCGATGCTGTCTACATGCTGTGTTTTACAGCCTGAATGATATTTCCACCATGGAGTTAGTTGTGCTAGGGGTTGGGACCCTGTTTGTTATGTTGCCCCCAGCATTCCAACTCACTAACCTATAGTCTACAGTCCCACTCTCTTAGCCCCTGCCCACGAAAGGCCCCTTCGTAGTTTTCTGGCTTCCATTTATGCTCCAAGTTAAACACACAAACCAAAAGGTTTGAAGATAAGATGTGAGGGAAAACACTGCTTTTGTAGTTCTGAGCCTGAGTTACCTCACTCAGTATATTCTTTCCAGTTCCCTCCATTTACCTGTAGATGTCACAATTTCCTTTCTCCATTCAGGTGAGTAAATTTCCGTTGTGTGTATATCCTGCATTTTTCTTATCCATTCACCTGCTGATTAACATCTGAATTGAGCTCATCTCCTAGCTGTTGTACAGAGAGTCGCACTGAACACAGATGTGCAAGTCTTTCAGTAGAAGTGTGGTATAAAGTGCCGAAGTGCTATACCTGGATTAGATGGGAGTTCTATTTTTGGCTTTGTGAGAAACTCCCATACCGACTTCCCCAGTGACTGCAACAATTCACTTTCCCACCTGCATCAAATAAACACTTGGCTTTCCCTGCATCTTTGCCAATGTTTGTTATCCTTTGTTCTCTTTCCTTCTTTTTGTAAGTGAATGTTATTTATTTATTTATTTATTTATTTATTTATTTACTTCTTTACTTTTACATCCTGGCCTCAACTTTCTCTCCCTCTTCTCCTCTCAGCCTTTACCTCCTCATCTACTCATAAGTTTCTCTTCAGGAAAAGAGGAGGCCTCCAATGGAACTGGCATATCGTTAGAGGAGGCAGCCCAGTAGAAAGAAAGGGTCCCAAAGACAGGAAACTGAGGCAGAGGCATTCATCCCCTGCTCCCTCTTTTTGGAGTCCCACATGAAGACCAGGCTACACCACTGTTCGATGTGTCCTGAGGACCTAGGTCAGGTTCGTGCAGGCTCCCTGGTTGGCTGGCGCTCAGTCTCTGTGAGCCCCAATGGGCCTAGTTGATTCTGTGGGATATGTTCTTGTGATGTCCTTGACCCCTCTGGCTCCTACAGTTCTTCCTTCCCCTCTTCTGCAGGATTCATCAAGCTCTCTGCCTGATGTTGGCTGTGGGTCTCTGCATCTGTTTTGGTTTTTGGTTTGGTTTGGGGTTTTTTTGTTTTTGTTTTTGTTTTTATGTTTTGGTTTTTGTTGTTGTTGCTGATGCTGTTGGTTTTATAAGACAGGGTTTCTCTGTGTTGTTGTGGCTGTCCTTGAACTCATTCTGTAGACCAGGCTGGCCTCGAGCTCAGAGATCCACCTGCTTCTGTCTCCCAAGTGTTGGGATCAAAGGTGTGCACCACCACCCCCCTGACCATTTGCTTCTTTAATCATAATCATTTTGAATGGAGTGAGATGGAGTCTTAAAGTCACTTTAATTTGTATTTCTCTGATGGCTAAGACATCTTTTAAAATGTTCTATCCATTTGCATTTCTTCTTTTAAGAATTTTCTGGGGCCAGATATAGTAGCTCCTGCTTTTAATTCCAACACTTGGGAGGCAGAAGTCAGTAGATTTCTGTGAGTTTGAAGCTATCCTGGGTTACAAAGAGAAACCCTGTCTCAATAAAAAAAATCAGTAAGAAGGAGGAGGAGGAGAAAAGTCGGCAGAGGAGGAGGAGGAAGAGGAGGAGGAAGAAGAGGAGGAAGGGGAGGAGGAGGAAGAGGAGGAGGAGGAAGAGGAGGAGGGAGAGGAAGAGGGAGAGGAGGAGGAAGAGGCTTACCCGGTCTATGAAGCTGAAGAGTTGTCTCGGTGGTTAGGAACACTTGTTCTTGCAAAGGCCCTGAGTTTGATTCCCAGCAACCACAAGGAGGCTCGCCTCTTCCTTAGGTACCACACAAGCATGTGGTGCCTAGACACACATGCAGACAAGCATTCATACACATGAAAATATAGTGTCTGAAAAAAATCTTTTAAAAATGTTCTGTTCAGTTCCATAGCACATTCCATAATCGGGTTGCTTATTTTGGTTTTTTGTTTTTGTTTTGTTTTGTTTTTTGTAAATATATTCTAGCCATTCATCCTCTGCTAGATGAACAGCAGCTATCACTCATGGGCCACCTCTCTAGCTCAATTCTGTGTGTGTGTGTGTGTGTGTGTGTGTGTGTGTGTGAACCTTCTTCGACCTCACATGATCCTGGGAACTGAACGTGGGTGGACAGGCTTGGGGGGCAGGTGCCTTTTCCTGCCGAGCCATCTTGAGGACCCCTACTTTTTTTTCTCTTAGTCTTTACAGTCCCGTTCACAGTCTCCTGCTTCTTACTCTTTCTCAGTCTGTTTCCTATCATCCATGGGCTTCACTCAGGCCAGAGGCAGTGGAGCCCAGGACCATGGCTGAAAACACAACTCAAAACAAGTAATTCCTCCCTTTAAACTGTTTCTGCTCTATTGTTCTTCCAGAAATAAAACATTAACATAGATCCCTTCTCAAAAAAGTGTGATTAGCAAGCGTCCTCAGCTCCGGAAAAAAAAAAAAGTGTAATTAGCAATATAATGTTTATGGGTCAGATCACCATCAAAAGAAATATAAATGGTGGGGTTGGGGATTTAGCTCAGTGGTAGAGCGCTTGCCTAGGAAGCGCAAGGCCCTGGGTTCGGTCCCCAGCTCCGGAAAAAAAAAAAAGAAAGAAAGAAATATATATGGTGTATAGGAATATGAAAGCCAAACGTTTGACCTTACTAGTAATCAAACAAATGCACAAAAATGTAAAGAATAGAATGCTTATCAACTCCATTGACAAAATATGTAGAAATTGAAAACTGTAAGGTGTGAGCTTATCAATAGGAAGACAAAGTTGCAGAATCCCAACCTGTCTTCCCCACCATTGTCTCCATTGCTGTGGTCCTGACTGACTGTTATGGTTTGGACAGTCTCACTATCATGCATAACGGCAGGGAACTTGTTTGTGGCCTCAAACCTAAGACCTTCATTCCTCAGCCTTCTGAGTGCTGGCATTATCGTCATGTGCTACCATATCTGGTTTCAGTCGACATCTTAATTGTGTTTTTTCAAAAACATATACAAGGGCTAGAGAGATGGCTCAATGGTTAAGAGCACTGACTGCTCTTCCAGAGGTCCTGAGTTCAATTCCCAGCAACCACATGGTGGCTCACAACCATCTGTAATGAGATCTGATGCCCTCTTCTGGTGTATCTGAAGACAGCTACAGTGTACTCATATAAATAAAATAAATACATCTATATTTAAAAACCATACATTGGGCTGGAGAGATGGCTCAGCGGTTAAGAGCACCCGACTACTCTTCCAGAGGTCCTGAGTTCAATTCCCAGCAACCACATGGTGGCTCACAACCATCTGTAATGAGATCTGATGCCCTCTTCTGGTGTATCTGAAGACAGCTACAGTGTACTTATATATAATAAATGAATAAATCTTTAAAAACCATACATTATCAAGAGCTTTTGCCTCAGCAACTGTAGATTCAAATATATTTAATAAGTATACAAAGTTATAAATTGCTAGTGTGTGTGTGTGTCTGTATGTCTGTGTGTGTGCACGTGCACCCCCCAACTGTCCTATGTCTGTGGACATCAGAGAAGAGCTTTGTGGAGTCAGAGGTAAGGGGTTCAATAGCGATTGGCTCTTGTCTCCAACTGGGTTCTTGTCTCACCATCTCCAAGAACGAGGTGAGCAATGAAGTGTACAGCTTGGGACTAATAACCGTTAAGTGAAATAAAACCATTTAAAATAGGTTGCCATGCTGCCGATTTAAATAAAACAGGCCCAAACTCTCGGTAGCAGTGGGATGCTCTAGAGAGGCATTATAGGTGGCTAAAATGTTGCAGCTCCAGGGAGGACTCCAGGCTCTCACCAGGGCTGGGGAGTACCGGATGCCAGCCGAGGTTAGTTCCTTGCAGACAAAGTCTACACAGCTCAGCAGGGTTACAACTCTCTCACTCCCCGGCTTTCTTAGATATCTGAAGGCTTGTAGATGTGACTCCAATGCATGCACACCTCCCAGAACACCATGTGTTCAAACCCTCATGTAACCTCCAGAGCCAAATTCGTGTCATCAGCTCTCTACACATTTGCTCTTTCAGTTGGGCCTCTATGAGTTTGTGAGGTGCTTCTTTGGGGGGGGGAGGATGTAGTAGTAATTTCTTGTTCTAGCTCTCAAATAATTGACACAAAGACCTATTAAGTTTATTAACAAGCTTTAAGCACTATGACTGGACTATTCTACCCCTCTAAACAATCTATTTTCCAGCCACACGGTCTACCTTCTATCCGACTCTTACTTTGGCTTGCTCTACTCCACGTGTGTCCTCATGGCAAATCCCTTGGTGATCTGCTCATCATAACTCCTGGATCCTCTGCCTCACGGCTACCTCCACATGGTCTCCCTCCCTGGGACCCGTTGCTGGGATCAGAAGTCCTGCCTTTTCTGGCCAGTCATAGCCTGATTGGGTCTCTATTAACCAATTAGAGATGATTGGGGAACATTCTTAATACAACGTGATACAACCGGGGTTGGGGATTTAGCTCAGTGGTAGAGCGCTTGCCTAGCAGGCGCAAGGCCCTGGGTTCGGTCCCCAGCTCCGGAAAAAAAAAAAATACAACGTGATACAGGGGATGGTTCAAAGATCACGGCAATGCTGGCATCCGGGCTGTAACTAGATTTCTGGACACAGAAATCAGCAACTGAATATACAATGCATAAGACCAACCTTCAGTAAGAATTGAGGGGGGGAGGCAAAATGCCATTTTTTTTTGAACTAGGGAAGATTGAAAGGGGCCTCCTTATTGATATGAGCAGAACCAGGGAAAGCAAAACACAGAACCTTCTTTTCTACAAGCAAACAGATTACTTCCCTCATGCCATGTGGTTTCAAACTGTTTCTGTGGATATTTCTTCTCCAGCTGATTCCTCACAGGGACTGGAACATTGCTCCCTACCTCTGGGTCCCCAGCTCAGCCCGGCCGGTTCTGTTCTGATTTCCCAGGCCTGTGCGAGATATTTCAAAGTCCTACACTGCTTGCTTTACTTGGCTGCCCGGAGAATGTATTCCTGAGGCCAGGTGGATGAATGGAGAATAGACTCCAGTGTTCTGGAGCCAGGAAATGGCTGATCATTAACAGGCTTCAGCAGAAAAACCGCTGGGTTAAAACCACAGAGGTGCTGCATGGCAGCTTAGTGGCTCCCAGCGTTCTCTGTTTGCCTTTGGAAACATGCTTCCTTTCAATGGCTGATAGTTGCATTCTAAACCTTTTAAACCTCGGGTCATACGACTCTTTCTAACAGGAAATAGGGGTGTGGGTGTGTCTCAACCTCTGGCTCTTCTACGGCTCCCTGAACAATAAGCCTATCAGGTTTGCAGAAGTGGAGTAGAGAGCCAAGCCCAAAACAAGCCTGACTGCATTTTGAGCAAAGATCAAATATCTTCGTCAGGGAAACAGGTGACATTTTATTAGAGAAGGTTCCCCTGACCCTGCAGCTGCCAAAGCTTCCTGAGGTCTTTAAACTCCAAACCCCAGCCCCGCCCACTGTTCCTGGACATTTTTAAGACGTTTATCTAGCCTCAAAGCCTGAGAAGGGAAATGGATTCTCTGGGTGTCGGCTCTGTCAAATGAGAGAGGAGACAGCTGGACAGCTGGCCCCTCCCTTTTCTCTGGCCCACAGTACAACTTTGGTATCACACATGTTATTTTTATTTTGAATTCACATAGTCGGGTGACATATACAAGCTTTATATTGTGTGACTAGGAAGCCCCCTCCTCCTTCCTGGTGACCGTCTCTGAAATAGATGCAAAGTCTCGAATTCTATTATCCTAGAATAAGTCATGGGACATTTAAGTGGGGAGCCGCAAGAAGATTAGGTTTTCCTGGTTGCTGGCTTCTGCCAACTCTCCCTCTAGGCACATGCGGGTGAACTTGTATGCACGTACCACACACGCACACCAAGAGGGCGGGGCGCTGTCCCTGACACTTGCCCCCGCAGCTTTCCCCACGACCAGGGGGAGGGAGCATTTGAGAGACGAGTGGGCCTGACCCCAGCACCTCCGTGTGGGGAGTTTGTGTGGGTAGCAGAGGATTTGGAAGGGTGGCATGATTTTTTTCAGTTACTCGTTTCTTTGTCTTCTGAGTTTTCTCATGGCTCAAGTGAGCCGAGAAAGGCTGTCTGGGAAGAGAGCGGCCATCCCCTGCAAAGGAAAGGAACCACCTACTCAGGGGAAACAACGTGACCTCGGCATGTTCACAAAGCCTGTGGAACTCACAGGAACAGAAGAGAGTGACAGGAACCCCAGGAGCACCCTGAGAGCAGAGCAACTTCCCTTCTAGGGGACAGACAAGTCCAAGATCTCCTCACGATCCCACACCAGACCAGCCCTACGCTTCCATTCAATGGCGCTGGAAGGAGGAAGAAAATAGAAAACTGAACCCACACTCATACTGTCTTTGTTCAGATAGCACATTGTCTTAAACAGCTCTCCAGGTGACCCTGACTTTCAGTGTGATTCTGGGATGGTTGTTTTTATCATGTTTGTTTACCTTTTAAAACATAAATTGAGAACTACAGTATGCCTGGGAGATTTTAAGAAATTATTTCTTAGCCCAGCAATGGTAGCACATGCCTTTGATCCCAGCACTCTGGAGGCAGAAGCAGGCTGATCTCTGTGAGTTCGAGACCAGTTTGGTTTACAAAGTGGGTCCAGGACAGGCAGGGCTACACAAAGAAAAACCCTGTCTCGAAAAACAAAAAACAAATAAACAAAAATATTTATTCATGTGTCTGCATGTGCCAAAAAGGCTTTGGGAGTCTCTGTCTCTCCTCTCTCTGTGGCTGTGGCTGTGGCTGTCTGTCTGTCTGTCTGTCTGTCTTTATCTTTCTCTTTGTCTTTGTCTCTGCTCCCCCACCCCCTCTCGTTTAGAGACAAGATTTCTTTGTGTAGTCCTGGAACTCTGTAGACCAGAGATCCATCTGCCTCTTCCTCCCCAGGGCTGGGCTCAAAGGCGGGCACGGCCACCGTCTGTCTGGAATATCCCTTTCTATAAATCTCTGCCTGTTTCTTTTGCGGGAGGGAGGGTCTGTCGTGGAACCCAGGGCCCGGTTTTCTCAACTGAATTGGAAGCAGCAAGTCCCAGTCCTGTCTTCTCTGCCGTGGCCCCTTATGTAGGTGCCGGGACACGACTGCAGTTCTCACGATTGTGCGATTGTGTGACAAGTGCTCTTTACCTCTGAGCTATATCTCTTCGGCCTCTGTCTGTGAGACAAGTTCTTGTGTATGCCAAGTGGCCTCAAACCTCCAGCTAATCAAGCTGACATCTTCACACCTGCTTTATGCGGTACTGGGAATCACACACAGCCAGGATTTTGTGTGTAGACTGAGCTACATCCCCAGACTTTGTGACACCCCTCTTTGAAAGCTGCATTTGGAGACTGTTACATTCTGTAACTCCTGGAGGTTGAGGGATGTCCTGAAGCTGACCTAGGTTGAGCTTGTACTTCAAGTTTAATGTGGTTGGGGCACAGGCAGATGTATTGTGGGACAAAGGGAGCAGGGTGAGAGTGGGGGTTGACAAGCGACCCGGATCTGGTCCAGTTTATCGGACTTAACATACTACTTTTTATACATCCCTGTAGAGGGCGCAGTTTCTTCGTCCCTGAAGCACCCACAGGTCATCGTTCTGAAGGCATCCCTCGGAGTATTCAAAACACTAAAGACCTTGAAGCCCAGCAGGAGAGCAAGCCGGAAGCTGAAGCAGGAGGGTGGTCTGCAAGTTTGAGGCGAACTAGTCTGCGTGGTACATTCCAGGTCATTCAGGACTACAGGGCAAGATCTGGTTGAAGAAAAGGAGGGGTGGGGAAGGCAAGGAGAGCGAGAGGAAGGAGGAAGAAAGCAGGAGCACCCATCGACCTTGGAGAGTTCCTAGCTCACCCCTGAGAGGATGAAAGGACTTGTTCTAGATACTCTGACATATTCAGGAGGGTCAGACGAGGTGCTGGCTGTGCAGCTCAGAGGTGCTTAGAAATTCAGTCTACTTCTTCCCTGGTCTCTAAGGAAGCTGTCAAGAGTTGTTGACGCTAGGAATAGATTCATTGGATCGGATGATTAGGGAACCTATGCCAAGACAGGTAGAGGCACAAAGTGGCATTATTTGGTTGGTTAATTGGAGGGGATACTGTTTCAGGTAGTCCAGACTGGCTGGAACTCACTCTGTAGCCAAGGGACCTTGACCCTCCTGATTTTCCTACCTTAATCTCCTATGTTAATGTGTACCAAGCACAAGTGTTCACAACAAGGCTCTTGTTTTTTATTTTAATCCAAGTTATTTGAATTACTCAATACAAAATGTCCAATATTATGTGACAGCCACTCTTTTATCTTTTATTGAAAATAGGTATTTTTATACAATATATTCTGATTATGTTTTCCCCTCAAAAACAAACAAACAAACAAAAAACTACTTCCAAATCCTTTCCAACTCCCCACTCACCCAAATCTACACTCCTTTTTTGCTTTCCCCAGTTAGAAAAGAAACAAAGAAACAGGCATATTTTTTTTAAAAAAGGCTAAAACAAAAGTTTACAAATGTGAATAGGACAAAACAAGTGAATAGAGGGGGGGGAAAGCCAAAGAAAAACACAGGAAATACATACAGACATCAAGACACACATGTGCATGCACAGAAATTACATAAAAACACAAAATTGGAAACCATGATAAGCAAGAGACCTATAGGGGAAGGGGGTAAAAAGCCCAGACAAAGCATTATGAGGCAAAACCAAACAAACAAACAAGCAAAAATACCATTGATTTGTTGGCCATCCACTGCAGGGCATAGAACTACCTTTAAGTGTGGTTTATATCCCCAGTGAGACTATCACCCTTTTTAAAAGGTATGTTGAAATAGTACAATAACTTCTTAACTTAGACAATAGTCCTCATGGCTCAGAATTTAGAGTTAGAAAGAGCCATGTACAGAAAATTCTTCAAAAATGTCTCCCCAAATACAGTTTCCTTTTCTAAAAACAACCAATGCCGAGATCCCCTTTATGTCTATCCAAAAAGGTTCTATTCATATAGGAAGAGACAGGTAGAGTAGCACTCTTCTCTCCCACCACGGAAGAGGTGCAGCATGAGGATTCCATGTTCAAGCCTGAACCACACACGTTCACAGCCAGGCTGGGCTGCGCGTGCAACACTTTCTCACAGAAAGGATCACACATACAAGCTGAATTTGAAGCCAGGTTGTCTGACTCCTGAATGGTTGCCTTTCTACACCAAGCTGCATAGCTACTACCTGAGAGGTTTCCCCATTCTCTTTTTGTGGCTGTAATTTTATGGCTGCATCAAATTAAATGGCCTGTAATTTACTTGCTCTACTCCTATTAGTGAGCATTTATGATATTTCTAACTCAATGTTACATACTCCAAAAAAGAAAAAAAGCAGTTAGTGGATGGGTGTGGAGGCACAGGCTGTAATCCCAGAACTTGGGGAGTGGAGGCCAGGAGGCCAGCCCTCAGACTTGGGTTATTTGAGACCCTGTCTTAAACCAAGCAGAACATAACAAAATCTCAACCAAAAATTTGTAATTAGTAAGCATGCTTATATGTCATTTCAAACATGTGGGATTCATTTATTATTATTTATTTAAGATAAATTTTTAAAATTGAATTTCCTGAGACAATTTTTAAAAAGGTGTCTCTGTGTGTGTGTGTGTGTGTATGTGTGTGTGTGTGTTTATAGATGTCAGTGTATATGCATGTTGCATATGTGTATGCAGATGCCCATGGAAGCCAAAAGTTCTTGGAGCTGGAGTTGTACATTATTGTAAGCTGCCTGTCTTAGTCAGGATTTCTATTCCTGCACAAACATCATGACCAAGATGCAAGTTGGAGAGGAAAGGGTTTATTCAGCTTACACTTCCAAATTGCTGTTCATCACCAAAAGAAATCTGAACTGAACTCAAGCAGGTCAGGAAGCAGGAGTTGATGCAAAGGCCATGGAGGAATGTTACTTACTGGCTTGCTTCCCCTGGCTTGCTCAGCTTGCTTTTTTTTTTTTTTTTTGGTTCTTTTTTTTGGAGCTGGGGACCGAACCCAGCCTTTTGCTTCCTGGGCAAGCGCTCTACCACTGAGCTAAATCCCCAACCCTCAGCTTGCTATCTTATAGAACCTAAGACCACCAGTCCAGGGATGGCACCACCCACAGTGGGCTGGGTCCTCCCCTCTTGAACACTAATTGAGAAAATGCCTTACAGCTGAGTCTCATGGAGGCATTTTCTCAATTGAAGCTCCTATCTTTGTGATAACTTCAGCGTGTGTCAAGTTGACATGTAAAACCAGCCGGTACACTGCCCAACACAGTCATTGGAAACCAAACAATGAATGGTTCTTTACAGGAGACATGTAAGTCTTTTAATTGCTAAGCCATGTCTCCAACTTTTCAAGGTAATTAAAAAAATATGTATTTATGTACACAAATGTTCTCTGTCATACACATATACTCCTGCATGCCAGAAGAGGAGATCAAATCTAATAGATGGTTGTGAGCCCACTGTGTGGGTACTGGGAATTGAACTCGGGACTTCTGGAAGGACAGCCAGTGCTCTTAACCATTGAGCTATTTCTCCAGCCTCCTCAAGACAATATGACTGTAATTGGCATCTCCCTGCCTCTTGCATTCACCTTCACATCCGTGGCATGTGAGCATCCCCATGCCTCTGACCCTTGCTGTGGACTTGCCTAGAAGTGTAGCACTCTGGTTAGTGTTGTTCTGTTGTGAAGGAGACTGAAACTTTACTGTTCCTAAGAACCTTCTGGACTCTACAGGCTGGAGTGAGTCACCGTGGACCGCTGGACAGCCTTTATTTAATGAGTAAACCAAGCAAGCCACTGAATGGAAGAAGGCAGAATCCAAGGAGGAGGCTCACTAGGCTTCTCACCATGTGACTGGCTCAGGCTGTATATTTCGTGAGAGTAGAATTAAATAAATAAGCTGAGTGTGCTGGTCCTTGATCTCGGTATTACAGAGGCTGGTGGCTCGAGCCAAAAAGTTTGGGGCCAGCCTGGACAATAGGACACAAAACATTAAAAAATAAATAAAAATCCAGCAGGCTGGCGTTGGGGATTTAGCTCAGTGGAAGAGCGTTTGCCTAGCAAGCGCAAGGCCCTGGGTTCGGTCCCCAGCTCCAAAAAAAAAAGAAAAGAAAAAAAAAAATTCCAGCAGGCTGTCCTGTTATGATACCTCTAGAGGAAGAAGCCATGCTTCTCAGGCTATGTCTCTTTCCTGTCATCACCAGAGGAGAGCAGAAAGACTGTTGTAGCAAGAGACTAAACTCCCCTGTCGTGTGTGTGTGTGTGTGTGTGTGTGTGTGTGTGTCTGTCTGTCTGTCTGTCTGTCTGTCTCACTATGTCACACAGATGGCTTCAAATTCGCATTCTCTAGCTTCAACCTCCAGGATAAAGAAGAAGTCTGAAGACACAGACTACTTGGTACAGCTGAAGTGTGGATAGAGGCCATTAAAGAACACAGGCTCGAGGCTGGGAAGTTAGTTCAGCTAGAGAAGTTATTGCTAGGAACACATGTTTGTTTTATTTTTAAAACAAAGCAAAACAGAAAACTCAAATGAACAACAAAGCCAGGTTTTGTGGTGTGCAATTGTGGTTCCGGTGCTGAGGAGGTGGAGACAGCTAGTCTAGGTGAGCTAGCCTAGGCTACATGGCAAGCTCCATGTCAGTGACAGACACTGTCTTTAAACAAGGGGGCTAGTGCCCAGCAAATGATACCCAGGAATGACTCCTGGCCTCCACATACAAGAGTATATATAAACACACACACACACACACACACACACACACACACACACACACACCATTTTAGTCCTGAAAATTCTGTATATATAGCTTACTGATTTCTGTCTTTCATAAAAAGCGATTTCACCCACTCAAGTGCAAATATTTATTGAATCCCTACTCTGTGTGAGGCACCTGTTAGGTCAAGATGAATAAGACACCCATCTGAGGTACATTGCTAGGTAGGCTAGAATCTGTTCCTGTTCAGAATTTGCTGAGAAATTAGGACGATGTTAGCAGAAAGGGTTAGCCTCCCCCCCCCCCCGACTCAGCTAAGTTTATAATTTGTGCTTACAAAGGCAGGCAGATTCCTGAGTTCAAGTTCAGCCTGAGACAAAGCAAGGTTAGGTCCAGGTCTGGTGGGAATGGTGATCTCAGAGCAAGATCCCACCCAGCTAGCTTATCATCTGTGCTTACAAAGGCAAGCAGATCTCTAAATTCATCTGTAATGTTAAAGAAATATATGTGCTATCTTTTTTCTAAGAATCAAGGGTCTAAGGTCATAGGATGCTGATTCATGGGATAAGCAAAAGGGAGGCTGGAATAAATGACTGAATTGATATGTAAAGAAAAGACTGGGCTTTGGTCTGTGAGAGTCAAGTTGTCTGGATGAGCTGTCTGGAGAGCCAGCAGAAGCAAACACAGGCTGTCAGTTGTACCCCACAATTGACTTTGACTTATCCCTTTCGCTGCTCTCAAACACCGGTTCCTCAGGATACCCTCTTCAAGGTGAGGCTGATCCTTGGCAGAAACCCTAACAGAGTCACAAAATATAGTAGTTAATGTTGATTGTCAATTCGATAGGATCTAGTGTTGGTATCAGGAACAGCTTTCGCTTCCAGCAGCGATGTCACCTGTGCATCTGTTGCCATGGCAACCACCATACATTTCCAGCATACCTTTGGTTCAACTTCTACCTTCACCGGGGAGCAGTTACATTACATTTCAAATAAAAGGAGGACATTTTCTGCCTCCCACACCCCCGACCCTCCTCTCCCTCCCCCATCACATCCCCAGCTCCACCATTCTAATAAATCTCCTCCTCCTTGGCCTGGTGTGGTATGTCCAGACCCAAGCTTCAATTTCCATCCCAACATCAAGTCACCTAGGGAGCACATCTTGGGTATGTCTTTGAGGGAGCTTTTAGATTAAATTAATTGAGGCGACAAGATCTCCTATGCTCATGGATTTGTAGGATTAACAGTAAAAACGGCCATCCTACCAAAAGCAATCTATAGGTTCAATGCAATCTCCATAAAGATTCCAAGACAGTTCTTCAAAGACACGGAAAACAATTCTCAATTTCCTATGGAAAAACAAAAAACCCAGGATAGCAAAAACAATTCTTAACAATAAAAGAATTTCGGGGGGAATCTCCATCCCTGGCTTCAGGCTGTTCTGCAGAGCAATCGTGATAAAAACTGCATAGCACTGTTACAGAGATAGACAGGTATATCAGCGGAATAGAATTGAAGACCTAGAAATAAAACCACACATGTAGGGACACTTGAGCTTTGACAAAGAAGCCAAAAATAAACAATGGGGGGGGGGAAGCGTCTTCAATAAAAGGGTTAACCTTTTAACTCTTATATGTAAACTGAAATATTTCAAAGTCTCCAAGCTATTACCTGTGTGTTCTTTTAAAACATTTTTATGGGGTTGGGTATTTAGCTCAGTGGTAGAGCACTTGCCTAGCAAGCGCAAGGCCCTGGGTTCAGTCCTCAGCTCCGAAAAAAAATTTTTTTTTTTATTTTATATGGCTGTCTTGGTACTTATGGATACCAGACATGAGTCTGTGCTTGATGAGGCCAGAGATGGAATTGGACCCCCTAGATGGTTGTGGGATGCCTGCCGTGAAGTGCTGGAAAGAAAACCTCTGGAAGAGCGTCAAGTGCTCTTCACCGCTGAGCCACCTCTCCAGCCCCAGTGTTCACTGACAGACAGAGAATAATGTGACCTCAGTGAGGTGGCTTTTTCAGTCAGCTGGGAATGGCTCTTCATGAGATTGGACCCACATCCTAAGATCAGATCAATGCTGGTAGCTGGGAAATCAGGAGGGCAAGACAGAGACCGTTTCCCCTGTTCATTCCCTTTCTTACAATCCTTAATAAGGAAGGTGTGTAGCCAGGGTGGTGGTGGCACAGGCTTTAATCTCAGCACCGGGAGGCAGGCAGATCTCTGAGTTTGAGGTAAACCTGGTCTATGGAGTAACTTGCAGGGTAGCCAGGGCTACACAGAAAAACCTGTCTCAAAACAAAACCCCAAAACAAACAAACAAACAAAAAACCAAAACCAAAACACAACCAAAAAATGGGAAAAAAGTGTTAGATAGGGCTTTGTAGATGAGCAGAACAAATAGGACTCTAAAGGGGACCTATTATACTCTAAAGAGAATTTACTAAGGTTTACAACTTATATAGGCAGTGTAGTCTTAACAATGGCTGTTTGTATGCCTGAGAGCCTGGTAGCTGCTCAGTCAGAGAAGCTGGACGCCTTGGTAGTCCTAATGTGGTGTCGAAGGCCTAGGAGATTCCTGGAGAGTCAGACCAAGGCTGGAGTCTGACATCTGAAAGGGACAATAGTTGCAGCAATGTGGCAAGACATACGCTCCAGCCAGAACTCAGACAGGCAAAGGAGCTGCGTTGATGTTCCCTGGATCTGTTGCTATCTGGGCCACCTACTGGGAGGTGCAGCCTCCTCTTGGGGAGTGTATTCTCCCCTCTGTTAATCCTTCCTGGAAATGCTCTTGTAGACCTGCCCATAGGTGTGTCTTTAGTTCATTCCAGATTCCATCAAGTTGACAAGCAAGATCATCCAACAGGGCTGGAGTTGTGGAGTTAAGAACTCTTCCTCTTAACCTAATTTGTTTCCCAGCACCAATGTGGGGTATTACAACTGCCCGTAACTACAGCTTCAGGAAGTAAGAAATCCTCCATGGGCAAATCCTCTTCGCCCATATACAGACACACATAAAAATAAAATAAATCTTTAAAAAAGTGTTTATCAGTGAGTGAAAACGGATTCTAGAAGCATGTATGAGTAAACACCTGCTGCTGTAACAGAAGATCTTACAGTTGACAGTTTATACATCATAGAAAATTGCTTCTCACTGTTTCGGAGTCTAGGGAATTCCAGAACAAGACATCAGTAGATTCC
Organism: Rattus rattus; assembly: GCF_011064425.1. Classification (NCBI taxonomy): domain Eukaryota; kingdom Metazoa; phylum Chordata; class Mammalia; order Rodentia; family Muridae; genus Rattus; species Rattus rattus. The sequence goes on along the minus strand of NC_046156.1, from coordinate 168,890,527 downwards.
ACGTTGGGAAGGGTGGCCCATTCAATGATGACACATTCTTGCTGAGTTCTCTCATGTGGGAGGGCTAGCCAGAACCCTCTGATCTCACAAGGGCATTCCTTCAAGACTTAAGAACCTCCTCTAAGCCCACTTTTTTCTTAACAGTATCACACAGGGAGGGGCCATAGGGAGGGGTTACGGGGGAGGGGCAGGGACATATTTGGAAGGTGGCAAACCAGCTGGCTCTTGGTATTTAAAACCTTTCATTTGTTGGCTCCAATTCCTGGGAAGTGTACTGATCCAGAGACAGTGTCAAGTTTCCAGGATCATATTACAACCAGGCTTGAACAATGACAGATGTTAAAGATCAGGGTGATCTAGTAATACCTAATGCATGATGCCTGAAGAAAGGGACAATTTCTATGAAAAGCCAGTATTTCTGTTTATGGGTTGGGTCAGATGTTGGAAACAAAATAACAGAATCTGTCTGGCATATCTGAGTCAGGGGTCACGTCTCCTACCTGGGAATCAACCTGGAGGAGCTCAGTTAATTGTTTGCTAGGTTTTGAGATGGTCTTATTTGTGGTCTGGGTTGATCCTGAACTTCCTAAGTAGTCTGAGCTGGCCACAAATTGACAATCTTTTTGTCTGGCCTCCCAGGTGCTGAAATGGCAGATGTACACTACCACCCCTAGTACTTTCCGTGTCACTTAAGAGAGCTTCGTGAAGGAGTAGTACTTAGTTGGGAATTTATTTTTTTTTTAAAGGCTGTTGGTCAGACTAAGGCAGAGCAAAAGGTGCCTGACACTTGAAAAATTAACTGCAGGGGTTGGGAATTTAGCTCAGTGGTAGAGCACTTGCCTAGCAAGCGCAAGGCCCTGGGTTCGGTCCCCAGCTCTGGGAAAAAAAAAAAAAAAAAGGAAGAAAAATTAACTGCAAATGTTACTAGCTTTTCACAGAAGATGGAACTTTGAGTGAGTTGCATCCTGTCTTATTCTTCTAACACAATGCTCCAGAGGGAGAATTTAATTTGGTTTTGCTCATGTGAGGCAAGTGCCCCAAAGGTGGAATTCAAATGAATCGCGCGCGCGCGCGCGCGTGTGTTTGAATTTGCAATCTTGGCTTAATTTGAGAGGTTTGTCGATAACTTGGGAGAGTAGGTAAGTCGTAAGGGTTTTTTCTTTTTAATATATCTTACCAGTTACAAACCAAGCAACAAACAAAAGTTTGAAGTTGACACGACATTTTGTGGTCACTTCAGTCTATTACTTAGTTCCTGTCTCTTTTCATTTGTCCAAAGTCTGAACGTCGTTGGTGTGGATTTGAAGCGTCTGCGGAGGCATTCTGTTCCGCGAGCTTTCGGAAGCTGAATTTCAAAGCTGCTGACAAATAAAGGGGTAGAACGACTGGCCGCAATAACTTAGCGATGGCAGAGTCTTGGGGCAAACGGCGACATTCTCGCTATCCAATCGTAGGGCAGCCCGGAGAGAGAACGCTCTCTGCATTGGCTAAAGCAAATATCTCTAGAGCAAATATCTCTTTAGGTACTGCCCCTTGCCAATCAGAGGATGCCTAGGGGCGGGCTTTGCCTCAGACAGGGAACAAATCAAGCCAGGAGAGGCGTTCAGACACTCCGGCCAACAAGGGAGTGGGCGTGGCCTCTCATCCTGGAAAGAGCTAGCGGCAGTGGGCGTGTCCCATGGTCGGTAGGCGGGGCGCGTGGCCTGGGCGGGGCGAACGGTGTAAGCGGCGGAGCCGGATGCGGGCGGTACTGCCGCCGCCGCGGCCCTAGGGATGGGCGGAGCCCCGGCCGCTGGTGCTGGTGGCCGCCGCCACTGCCGGAACCTGAGCCGGAGCCGCCGCCTCTGCCGCCGCGCGTCGTTGCTTCGCAAGGCGGCGGAATGCTGGGGAAAGGGGGAGTCGGCGGTGGCGGCGGCACCAAGGCGCCCAAGCCCTCCTTCGTGTCGTACGTGCGCCCTGAGGTGAGAGTGCGCCGGGCGAGCGCGGCGGCGGGTGGAACGGCCGGGACAGGGGCGCTTCCTGCCCGGGTGCCGGGCGGGGCGAAGCGGCAGGACGCTCTGGGGCCTCTAGGCTGGCCGCGGCCCGGACCCTTGCGGCAGGCCGGGCAGGTGCTTGGGCAGGGCCCTGTCGTTCACCACGGCGCCTGTGGGCAGGAGCCGGAGCCCGGGAGGTCCTGCGGCCCCAGCGCCTTAGGTATCCGGGAAGGTAGCAGAAAGCTTGGGTGGTTGAAAGCCCCCCGCGGGGTTTCCCGGCAGCCCGCAGCTTGGTGTGTATGCTCTGCCCTGGACTTTCTTCTTGAGTCTTTAGAGCTCGTCTGCCGCGGGTGGTGGACTGCTTTCCGTCCGCGCTGCTGTAGGGAATGTGGGTCGGCCTTGGCCTCTTTTGGTGTCTGCCCAGAGCATCCTCCTCACGCCTCTTCCCATTTCATCTCACCCCTTCCGATCTGCAATTTTAGTCAAGAAGTGCATTCTCTTGGGAAATACTTATTGAGCTCCTACTATGTGCCAGGTACGATCCTGGAATTCTTGTGATAAGTATCAGTGAACAGAACAAAGATAGAGCTCCCTGGGAACTTATGTAAAAAGAGGAACAAACAGTCCAGGATATATATAAATTGTATAGTGCTTAGAAGGTAATGGGACAAGACATCCTTTCATACTTGCAAAGGTGGTATTTCAGTCAATAGAAGACGTTAGGTCTAGGTAAGGGGTCCCTCACAGCCCCAGAGAAGACTGCCAGTTGACAGTGTGTGTGGAGCTCCGTTCGTGAGGCACAGAGAGGAGGTTGGAGAGAGAAATCAGAACTCCTAGACCATGTTGAAGACTTCTGTAACTGTCATTCATTATCTTTTAGTAGAGTCCTTCTCATTTTCGATTTGTGAAAGTTGTGGGTTTTCCCCCCCTTTTTTTGTTTTGCAATTTTGTTTGTTTCTCAAGTCTGGCTTCGAAGTCACAGAGCTCTGCTTGCCTCCGCCTCCCGAATGCTAGAAATAAAGGCAGTACTACCAGGCCCAACTTCTGCAAGCTGATGAGTAGTGTGCAGGTAGATGCTTTACCAAATTCACCATCTCCAGATGTCTGCCCACGGTTCACCTGTGAAGATGGAAAACAGGTGGGCCAGGGAGGCTGCTGGTGCCTATAGCCTTTTGCATATGTCTCTTGAAATCAAGGCATCTAGCGGAGACTACTAAAATGGGTCCTATTTTCAGTCTTAATTCTCAAATAAAAACCACTTCCTCTGTCAGAACTTGATACAGAGAGGCAGGGTCATCCTCCCATTTTCACCAGGCTCTCCCTGTAGTCCATAGAGGTAATGGGGTCAGGTTCTCTTTATCTTTCTTTGATAGCACCCTAGTTGAACGCTAACTGACTTTAACCTTTAACCTTTAACCTTTCCTATTTAGTGAGAGTAAACTACAGGGGAAGAGTCTTCTGTAAGTATGTGTGGCCAGAGTTCAAGAGTGCTCAACTCCTTCATCTGACTGTGCACTCTGCTCACAGGCCCTGCTGTTTCCTTTGAGAGGCAGTGGGGAAGGCGGTGGCTCAGCTCGCTGTGCTCACCCACGGGTTTTGGGTCTTTTTAGAGGGCAGTTTTGTGTTTTTGCATTTAAAACAGTGCTGTGAGGATGCTGGGCGTCTTTGTTGTAGTTTGTACTGGATAAGATTCTCTACTTAACTGGCATGGCTTATTAAAAGATAATGGTAGGAGGAGGTGAGAAAACAACTTATTTTTAAGTAGATAGCTTTGCTAGCCATCACATTACCAGAAATAGATGAGCATCGTTGATAGTGTTGTTTATGTTTGTTCCAGAGCCCTGAGTCTGATACCCTCCTAGTTCACCTTGGGGGGGCCTCAAAGCACTTTTATGAGGACTAGCGACCACTATTTTTACTCTTCTTCGACTTTACTCTCTGCTTGTCTTGTGTGTCCGGCGGTGGTGGTGGTGGTGGTGGTGGTGGTGGTGGTGGTGGTGGTGGTGGTGGTGGTGGTGGTGGTGGTGGTGTTGGTGGTGGTGGTGGTGGTTGGTGGTGGTGCCGTGTGTGCGTTAATTTTGGTGTTTGGCTATCCCACTTCGAACCATACCACTCTGAAGGGGCCCATTGTCATCTGATATCACTTTTCCCTGTGTGCAGTTCTGGAGAGAAAACACAGGGCCTCCACCATGATAAACAAGTACTGGACACTGAGCCACATCCCAGCCCATCCTTCTTTGTACCACTTTTCCAAGCTGGTATTTGCAGTTTCTGAGGTGTTTTCTTGTTGGCGGATGACTTAAGTTGCCAGAACCTTTACACCTTGTAGTGTAATTATGCCTGCTCCTGGTGATAAGCCTGCCTGCCGATCAGATCTTGGAGCTTGCAGAGGCAGAAGCCTTCAGGAAGCCAGAACAGGATCTATCAAGAGTCAGCACTTTCCGTCCTAAAGCATTGGCTAAAGCATTTGAAGATGGAGTTGTTAAAAGTGATCATATCCCCCCCCGTGATACAAAAGGCCTGCAAATGATAGCTTAAAATGAAGGGTAACGGTTAATCTTGGCTTTTGTATCTATGCCAGAGTAACGAGTTGTTTTGTCATTGTTTAATCATCTAAGTCTGTGAGGATGGCAGGTAAGATCCTGAACCACAGCTTCGGCCATGTTTTATAATCTGTTCTTAGGGAAGCTGATGGTTCTGGAAGCTGAGGTCTGCAGGAGGCTGGACCCAGGGGTCACCTTGCTACTTGATAGTGGATGCCTAGAAACATCTCAACTCCCCTATCCTAGCTCAGCGTCAGGCCCAGGTTGCAAGGAATGTCTAGCAGTGTGCAGCAGAGATGTTGAGCTCTGTTCCAGGGAGGCATCTGGCGATAGCTTGAGCACAAACTCACTTTTCATGGGAGAATAAGCCAGAAGTTTCACTGTAGAAAAATGAGATGAAGTTATACAAACAATAAGTACAAGGTGGAAACTTGTGCTGGCTGCTGTTGGCCTGCAGAGGACCTAAGTTTGGTTCTCAGTATCAATGCACCTCACCACCACCTGTAACTCCAGTTCCAGAGTACCTGAGGCACTCTTCTGGCCTCCTCAGATATACTCTTGTGGCAAACACTCACACTCTCTCTCTCTCTCTCTCTCTCTCTCTCTCTCTCTCTCTCACACACACACACACACACACACACACACACACACACAAAATAGTACCAGCCACACATGTGAAAATCAGTGCTGAGGAGATGGCCCAGTGGGTAGAGGACCTTACTGCCAAGCCTGAGCACCTGAGTTCAACTGGTGGGCCCTAATGGTGTGGAGGGAGAGAACCATTTTCTCTAAGTTGTCCTTTGACTTCTGCAGGGTAGCATGTGAGCACCCACATACATACACATACTCTTTAAATAAAAATAAATAAATAATTAATTAAATGTTAAGAGATTACAAACTTGCTAATTATAATGCATCCCTTAGATTATGTGCACAGTATGTGGGTATGGATTGGGGCTTACCAAAATGGAATTAACATTACGAATCTAATCTTAATTTCAGCTGTCTTTTAAACCAAAAGTGCATATTGTTGGTGCCTCTCCATGCCAATTGTTAAGCCACAGTTAGACTTTGTGTCGCAGTGAAGACACGGTGATGGAAGGCTGGGCAGCACAAACAGCAGAGTAGCTGATGGGAGGATTTTGTATTGAGAAGCCAGTGCTGCATGGCAGTTCCGATTCTTCGACCTTACCTGCTCTTGGCCAAGCTGCCTTGAACCGTATAAGTTTAGTTTACTTTTTGTATGTGAGTGTTTTCCCTGCATGTGTACTGCATGTGTCCCTGGTGCCCAAGGAGGTCAGAAGAGATCCTCTGATCCCCTGAAACTGGAGTTACAGATGATTGTGAGTCACCATTTGGGTGCTAGGAACTGAACTCAGAGTTTCTGCAAGAGCAGCGAGTATTCTTCACTGATGAGGCATCTCCTCGGTCCCTTTGGTCATTTTTAGTGCTCAGACAGATATGCTCAGTGACTGGGCTCAGAAGCTTGAACAGAAAGGACAAGTAAGCAGTGCTAGGAGGAAGATCTGCTTTGATTGAGGCACATTCCCTTGTGATGGAATGCTAAATAGGAAGCTTCGAGATGCTTGTTTGTTCTTTAAAACTGACCTGGAAAGTAGCTCTCAAAGGGCTGCTATGTACACCCATTTTTGCATGGTATTCCAAATATGGTTAAAATGTACTTGCTCGTGGAGTTTAGTCAGTATTTGGCTTGGATATACTAATAGTAGTACCAGAGACTTGTTTTGTGGATTTCTTTTAAGATTGGGAAGAAAATATAATTTGTCCTCCATTTTACAGATGTGTAAACTGAGTCTGCAGGGTTAAATGCCCTTGCACAGTGGCACAGGATTACTGAACAAAGAACTGTTTTCCTAAAGAGCCAATAGTGACAAGGCCTAGCCAGGCCCATAGGAACTCAGGAGAGATTTTATATAGTCTTGAGTGTATAAGAAAGCAGGCTGAGCAAGCCATTAGGAGCAAGCCAGGGAGCAACACTCCTCCATAGAGTTCCCTCAGTGATGGGTTGTGACCTAGAAGGGTAAGCCAAACGAAGCCTTTCTTCCCTAATGCGCTCTGGTCATAATGTCTCATCAGAGCACTAAGAAACACCAAAATGGAGAAAATCAGGAAGAGCCGAGCCTTTTCTCTTTATCTCTTCTTCTTATCTAATAAGACATGCATTCTTTCCTAGTCCTTACTTAGGCCCATTTCTTTGGTGAGCCATGAACCTGTGTATTTCAGAAGTGAACCAGTGTATTGCTAGCAGTTTGACCCTATCAAACAGTGTTTAAACTGGGTCAGTCTGACTGTGCCTCTTTCTTTTCCTTATTTTTGTGGATTCAGGGAACTTTCATTAGCAGAACAGGCTTGTTGACATGTGACTGTAGCACATACAGTGCTGTCTCATTGGTGTCTTTCCTTGACAGTCTCCTCCTTGGCTTTTGTTAGGTGCTGATCTGGCAGACTTAGTGAGCAGGTACAGGGACCTTCTGTTTATTGCAGTCTCTAGAGGCTTTGCTTTCTAATTCAGCAGATATTTACACAGCATCTGCTGGGTCTACCAAGCATCAATAAGACATCCAGTGAGCTATTGCAATCTACAAAATAGACACACAATTGAAAAACACTTTGTCTGATATGTATTTTGAGACAGTGTCTCTCTATGTAGCCCCAACCAGACAGGTTGGTCTGGAAATCAAGATCTTACTACTTTAGCCTCCTGACTGTTATGATTTCAGATGTGCACCACCATGGCCAGCTTGATTTGTGTGTCTGCTGCATCCCTGACTTTGATGGATAAATACTAGGAAGAAGAAATTAGCTTATCCTAAAACACACATTCTGCCCCAGTCCTAATAGTAAAAATACTTTGTTGTTGTTGTTTGGTTTGTTTATTATTATTTTTTCATTTATTACTATTTTTGTTTTTGAGACAAGGCTTTTTTCTTTAGCTTGGCTGTCCTGAAACTCACTCGGTAGACCAGGCTGACCTGGAATTCAAAGATCTACCTGCCTCTCCTTCCAATTGGTGGGATTAAAGGCAGGCACCACCACCACCTGGCTTATATGCATTATTTTTTGTTTTTATTACATTTAAAATCTAGCATGTGTCCACACACATGCACTCATGGGCATACCTTAGCATGTGTACAAAGGATCACTTTGAGGAGTTGATTCTTTTCTTCCACAATTTAGGCCTCAGGCATTGAGCACAGGTTGTCAGGCTTGGCCGTTACTCAGCCATCCTGATGGTCCTGCCCTTTTTTTTTTTTTTTAAATCTATGTAACTCCATAGCCTTTTCTACATTTTCAACTTTTCTCTTTTCTTTTTTGTTTTTCTAAGACAGGGTTTCTCTGGTTGCCGTGGCTATCCTGGAACTCACTTTGTAGATCAGTCTGGTCGTCTTGAACTCAGATATGCCTCCCAAATGCTGGGATTCCCCTCTGGTTTTTTTAGTGCATTCAGAATTTGCCCACTATGTATATGAAACATACTGCTTTTCTTCTGTCAATGGGCATATTAAAGCATAGAGTGAGGCCTCCCTTCCCTTAGCCAGTATTCATTTATTTATTATTGTTCATTCATTCATTCATTGCACTGGGGATTGAGCTCCAGGCCTACATATGCTAGGCAAGCACTGTGGCATTGAGTCGTGGCCCCACTGTCCTCACCAGATTACCTCATTGAAGTTGGCAGTCACTGATAATTGTTGAATAGGCCATGGAAAGACATTAAAGTTTCTTCCTAAAATAATCACTTTCTTAGCTGTGGCTTTAGTTTGATGATCCATCCAAGCTTCCGCTTTTTTCTCCTGCATGTGTTTCCTGTGGCATCTCCCTGGGTCAGATCCAACACCATACAACTTGCAGATGGCGCATCGGAAGGCTCTGCCAAGCAATATTTCCTGCATTCTGACCAAACAGCTGCCATATGCAGCCTTCCTCTCAGAGCCAGATCAGCCTTCACCCTGCTGCCATCTCCGGTGTCACTCAAGGCTGACACCAAGCTCAGTCAGTGGGAAGTATGCAAGGCCCAGGATTGGGTCCTCAGCAAAAAGGGTGAAGTCTGAAAGGCAGGACTACTGTCAGAGCTTAGGGTACAGGGTGCGACAGCTAAAGGGTAAAGCTGTTTTGTTTGTTCGTTCGTTTTTTGTTTTTTTGCATTTCCTCAGCAGAATGTTGGATGCTCTGGACTGTTTCTCATGTCCCCTTGTGACAAGTAGGTTTCAGAAGGAATCTGTTTTTCAGATTTTTTTTCCCTTAAAAAAACAAACAACAAAACCCACATATATCTTATTATGATAAAAATCAATGTAACAAAGTTACAGTTTGAAAGTTAGAAAATAAGGTATGGTACGACAAATAAAGCAGTAATTCCACTTATGTTGTCTGTGTGTGTGTGTGTGTGTGTGTGTGTGTGTGTGTGAGAGAGAGAGAGAGAGAGAGAGAGAGAGAGGGAAAGAGAGAGGGGGGAGAGAGAGAAAGAGGGAGAGAGGGAGAGAGAGAGAGAGAGAGACTGAGACTGAGACTGACTGAGACTTGAAGCTGGTACTGCTCCATGTTGGTAGGGTGTGTATGAGCTGTTTGACCAGCAGGAACTGCCCTTGTCTCTATCAGTGGTCTGCAGCCTTTGACCAGAACCCACATTTAGAAAGGTGCTGAGGCTGCGTTCTTCACTTTGCTGGGCTTATGCTTATGGTAGTGCCAGGGACTTCTGTATAGTTTAAGAAGCAGCCAAGGTAGATGTCACTATAGGTAGAAATAGGGCTAATTTTGTTGTTGTTTTAAGATTTATTTTAGCCAGGTGAGCTTGGATGCAGAGGCATCCTGTGAGTTGGAAGCCAATCTGATCTGTATAGAGAATCCTAGGCACATACTGAGACCATGGCTCAAAACAAATTTTTTTTTTATTATTTATTTTTACTTACTGAGATAAAGTGTCACTTTGTAGATCAGGCTGTCTTTGAATTCATAGATATCCGTCTCTACTTCCTAAGTGCTGAGAGAAAAGTTGCACACCACCATGCCCCTGCAAGATGTATTTTACTTTTAAAGATTTATTTTAAGTGTCTGTGTGTGTGCACATTTGAATATGAATGCAAATGCCCACAGAGGTCAGAGGTGTTATACCCCCTGGAGCTGGGGACACAGGCAGTTGTAAACCACCCATATGGGTGCTGGGAATTGAACTCAGGTCCTTAGGAAGAGTGGGTATGTGCTCTTACCTCTGAGCCATCTCTCCAGTCCTGATATATTTTATTTGTAGTTAAGTTGTGTATGTCATTTTTGGCCAAGTTGACCTGGAACAAAGCGAGTGTCCCAGGCAGGCCGCAGACCCTTGATGATCCTCCTGTATTGGGCTCCCAGAAGTCTGTCTTTGAACTAGAATAACCTTTTAACCTCTAGTTTTCTGTTGCCTTGGGGAGGAAGACAGAATTGAGTTGGAAGGACACCAGAGCCCATTCCCACCCCTACCCCTGCACACCTTTCAGAACATAACTAAAGAAAGTTGTCAGTGGCTAGCAGGGTAAGCTGGCTCCTTTAAGCCTGTCTTGTTTTCCAGCTGGAGAATTGGAATGATAGTAACACCCTTCTTAAACCTTAGGTGTGACCACTCATGACTGTTAACTCTCTCTGCTCTAGGGAAGGCTCTTAGTAGAGTACTTGGCACATACATAGTCCTCAATAATATATAGGTGGTGGTGGTGTTCCTCCTTCCCCCCCACCACTGTGGTGTTCCATACAGTGCTTGGTCTGTTCTTAGAGGACAGAGCTCTCTGTTGCTAAGGTGTTAATATGTGGAGTGTTTTATTGTGTTAGTTGCCTTGGTGCCATGACAGGAAAGCTCGCTGTGGTAACTATTAGGGTACTTTTCACTGTCTCTGAAAGTTTCTTTTCTATCTTTTGTTCCTTTATACAGTAGAAAATGATTTGATTATATTTAAAATTCTGACTTAATGAGAACATAGTTGTCAGCTTTTTTCTTTATTACCATTTGGCCTTTGGCATTTTGCTAGTTTCAATGTGTGGCGTGGGCAGACTTTTCCTCTTTACTCACTTCTGTCAGGTTTTTCTGTCAAGGTCAAAATTTGTCCTTTATTACGTGTGTCCAGTGACTCACTTAAGGTACAAGTGAATCAAATGAAGTCATAATTAGCTTAAGCAAAAGAAAATGACTTCTGTTTATTTCAGAGGCATTTGAAGACCATGCTGTTTTGGTTTCATAGTTGAGTAGTACAGATGATGTCAGTTTGCCTCCTGGGTCTATGCTGCATCATGCAAAGCCTTTAACAGGTGGTCTTTCCTCCTCTATTGTTTGCTTTGGGGGAAGGAGCCAAAACATCAGGGCTTAAGTACTCATTAGAACAAGGAAGCCCTGGCTTAGAGTGGTGGCCTAGCTTTCTGAAAGGTCAGGTGACCAGCCTCTATTTCAGTCCTGATCTGCTAGGTTTTAATATTTGAATTTTCTAGGAATTAAAAAAAAAGCAAAACAAAACAAAAATCACTGAAGAATGTGAAGAATGTGGTGTCGTGATTCAAGCCTACATGTTAAGTCCTTTAGTAGCCAAGACAAGGGGGTCTTGACTTTGAAGACAGCTCAGTCAGGTTATACAGTGAGTTCAAGGCCAGCCTTGGCAACATTGTAAGTTCCTATCTTAAAAAATAAAGCAATACAAACCGAAAAACCTGAGAATAGCCTGAGAGAAGTTCGTTTTTCAAATAAAAGTCTTAGAGTGTTAATGCCTTTTCTCTAGAAATAGAGTACCGAAGATCATATTCCTCCTATGTCCCTGTGCTTGGAGGAGAACGATTTATTCACTCTTGGCCTGTGAGCACGTATTCCCTCTCTAAAGCAAACTGCTACCTCGGCACTCTCCCTAGTGTCCACTCTGTGATGGGGGTCACTGTTAAAGAAGAGAATCTGGGGCTCTGGCTGGTTAAGCCATTTGCCAAGTACCTCAGCTTTGTCCCCAGGGCCTTTGTCTGGGCTGCATGTTTACACCTCATGCCCTTCCTTTGATACCATCTGTTGGCCATTCTCCTTTACCTCTACCTATTTGCATGGTGCCTACTTGTCATCTTTGTCCTGCCTCCCTGCCTCCCTGCCTCCCTGCCTCCCTGCCTCCCTGCCTCCCTGCCTCCCTGCCTCCCTGCCTCCCTGCCTCCCTGCCTCCCTGCCTCCCTGCCTCCCTGCCTCCTTGCTTAACTCCACCTCAGCTTGCTTAGCTTAGCTGCAAGGTCACCTGCCCAATGATCACTGTTTTCTACTGCTAAGTATATAGCATGACCCATGTCAAAGTGACAAAAGAACCCCCCATGTCCCTGTGTGTTGTGCCTAAGAGCTCAGTATGTGGCAGACAGAAGGCAGGGCATTGTGGCGTGCATGACAGCACCTATGGAATAAACTGGTCACCATGAGAATTTGGGAATGAGAAAAAGGTGCCAATATATCATAGAAGAGTCTTCAGCCTGTGATTCTAGAGGGTTTTGGTCCTGCTCCAACCTCTTGATGGCAACTTTAGATGTGGACTTTGCCTTTCTGTCTCTTCTCCTCTCCTGTGAGGAGACAGAGGATTATTTTGAGGAGGAGAAGAAATACATGGTAAACATTCTGCTCCATACTGGCCTTGTGGCAGATGCCTACCAGCTTATAGGTGCTCTTATTATTAATAATAGCTAGAACTGGAAGATTCTTTATTTGTTCAATGTCATTGTGTACCTACCATTTGCTTAACTCTAGGTTAAAATTAGGAATCCAAAGAAACTGTATGTAGGCGCTTAAACATTCTGTTGGAGAGTTAGCAAGTCTCCAGATGGCTCTAAAGCACAGAGGTGGGCACTGCCTAACCCAAGAGAGAGGCGTACCCAGAATGCCCAGAGCAGAGGCGGCTCTGAGCACAGCTTATGTGGAGGCGGGGTGGGACTTGAGCAGATCAGTTGTAGTGTGGGATTTGGTGTGGGAAGGAGGGGCCAGGTAGACAGGTAAACTAGAGGGGCAGTTTGAAAGCCTACCCAGGTGTATTGGGAATGTGTGGTTGGGGCATCTGCCCCATCTTACCCAATCCTGTGTATTCTCTGCATGACAGTGAGAAGGGTATTGATAGTTATGGGGGAGCATTTCCAAATTCTGGAAGGATTCAGCCTGGCTCTTAGCAAGCCTACAGGCAAACACTGTTTGCCCCTCACACTAAGGCTGTTAACTCTCCCAGTTATTTAAGAACACAGAAGAGTTCTGGGGACGGTGGTGGAGAGGGAAGCACAGAAGGCAGCACCATGTGTCACTGCAGCTGCTCTTAGTCACATCCTTTAGCATAGATTCTGAAGCAGTGTTGGCCCAGTACCCTGTCACCTTCTCCCAACACAACCATCATTACTTTCAACATAGCGACGTCAGTGAGCCTGTTTTCTGACCTATGAATAGGGATAGCAGTAACACCATGTAATCCATAAGAATGCTATTAGCCTTATGTGAAGCAATTCATGGAAAGCCGTTAACACCATACGTGGTAGACAGTGTGAGTTGTTTCTGGTTCTTATGGTTTTGGTGCTGATGGTGGTTTATGGCTTTGAACCTGAGCCTCACTCGTGCTAAGCAAGTGTGCTGCCACTGAGCTGCATGCCCAGGCCTGTGCTGTTAGCTGTCATTGCTCCATATGACCTCAGAAGTAGCAGTACCTGCCCGTGCATTTGCCCTTCCTAGGCTGAGCATCAGGAGACTGTGGACAAGCTTGTGATTCTGTAGGTTTCCTGTTGGGATTCAGGCACTTGGTGCTGACCTTAGACATGGACCTATCACTTCTTTGAGATTTCTCACTGTAGAATTTGGACATCTTCCTTGAGGGCTAGTTTTGAAGATGAGAAAAAAAACCCAATTCACTCAGATATGGATTGACAGGAGCTTTCTGTCTAGTAGGAGAATGACACCCCCTGTGACTGCCTTCACTGTCTACCCAGGCTTCCTTGCCTGCCCTTTGCCTTCTCATGGGAGTTCATAGTTTATTTTTCTGCAGCAGTATCTCATGTCTAGGACACTGGGGAAGGCTTGGGGCTCAGGCAGGGTGAGAAGTCTCCGACTACCTGCCCCCCCCCCCAGTTTAGTTTGGTTTCCTTCTCTGAGGTCAGCTTCTCAAGTTTCTGTCAGTATACTCTTTGCCTCATCATCCATAAGCAAAGTGGTCATGGCTTCCATAGTGCTCCTTGTGGGAACCCCTGTGACAATGTCTTCATGTGTATAGACCACCTTCTCTGTCTAGAACACCTTCTTATGCTTCCTGTCTGCACTGCCTTGAGATCTCTGCATGACTCAGCAGGAGGGGCCCTGTCTAGTACAACTTCCATTTTTCCACCTCGGGGACCTCTTTGTGTGCCTTTCCACTCTCTGAGAACGCCACTTGCTTATGGTTTCATTAAGAGAGCCTGAGCTTGGATTTGTAGGCCTAGTTTGTGTGTCTCATTTCCTGGTTTTAGAGAATTAAACTTTCTGATTTTAGAGGTTGTGGGTTTGCTTTTTCTTTTATTTTCTTTCCTTTTTTCTTTTTTGAGACAGGATTTCTCTGTGCGGCCCTGGCTCTCCTGGAACTAGCTCTGCAGACCAGGTCATCCTTGAACTCTATGTGTGCACCACCACAGGATCCTTTTGAGAGTCAGATATGCAAAATAAAACAACAACAACAACAGCACAAGATTCAGATACGTCCCAGGGACAGGGAAGGTCACAGATTGGAAAGGGAGACTTTTTTTTAAACCTCAGAATTTGAGGGACATTAAAATACAACTAAATGAGAAACTCAGAGAGGGAAGAGAAAGAGGTGAGGTACAGTTTATAAGGCTCCTGGTCTTCTCTGGCCGTCCCTCCTGGCAGAGCTTCCCTCTTCTTCTCTCTTGTGCTGACGGTGGCAGCTCGGCTCCTGCTCATGCAGCTTGTTGCCCTCCTCTGCCCTCTATACTATCTGTGTGGCTGATTTCCAACAGAGAGGCTGAAGCCCCGCACGGCAGGGCTCGTGTCACTGACTCACTGGGATAGGGCCTCTTCTTAGAAGGCAGCTGCAGGGAAGCATCATCTGAGGGGCTTCTGGATGCCTCCTCAAAAGGGAGATGGAGGATTCTAGATAAAGCTCACGCCTGCCTCAGGCATCAAGCATGTAGACCCTCTGTGACTCACAGAATATACGAGGAGCCAGCTAACTGATGAAGTTACATGTATGCTCTGAGGTTTACATTGGTATTCATGGCTTTTTCCTAGTTACTTGAGTTTCTTACTTTAGAGAATGTTTGCTTAGAGGCCAGCATGTGCCTGGTCTGGTGACCCTTCCAAAGAGCTGTGAATGAGCAGCGCTTTCACTTTAAGTAAGTGATGAACTGCTGGAAGAGCAAGGGTCTGGGGTGCACTCCCAGGAGCAGTTATGTCTTCAAACCAAACCAAACCAAACCAATCAGCTGTAATCAGTTGGTGGAATGTTGCCTAGCATGAAGCCCTGGACTAAGTGGGGTGGGGTAGTATAACTCAAGCATTTTCAAGGAAGAAGCATCCTTATCTACATAGTGAGTTCAAGACCAGTGTGGGCTATGTGAGCCCTGTCTCAGACAAAAGAAAACAATTTTAAGCAAAAACATTAAGGGTCAAGAATGCTAGAGCTGGTGTCAGGGCTTCTGATATTAAACCCTAGGCTCCCCATCTATTTGGCTGTGGGAACCTTGGGGACTTTAGCCTTTTGAAGTTCTATTGGCCTTATCTGTAAAGTGGAGATGAAAATTCCTCCCACTCACAGGTGTGGGCAACCTAAAGCACAAAGACTGTGTCCCATTATAACTGTAAATTCTGTCCAACATATTTATAGATGACAACATCTATGCAATGTCAAAAGGCTGGAACTATGTGAAAATAAATGACACAGGCAAGACATCTATGAGTGGACATTGTAAACACCAACAAATTATGTTCAGATGTTTTAGACAACTGATGCTTAGTGTGGAAATGCTAGTCTCCAATTAGCTGCCTCATCTTCTAGCTGAGACTGATTTGTATGAGTGAACAGGAGAGCCCTCAAAGTATGTAGTTATATCTGTATGGTATGGTTTGTTACCTTGAACCAGACAGTGTCAGTTTCTTACTGCCTGTCATTGTCTACCTGCCTGCCTTCAGATGCTCCTCTGTTGGCTTCTGACCAGAGTAGTTGGTGCCTGTAATGGCCCAAAGCAGTCTCCACAGTGGGATAGAGCTGTGCTCATCAGCAAAGCCATTATCCTGTCCTGCCTTTGAGTCAGGAGGCTCAGGGAATGAATCTGCCAGCAAGGCTGTTTCTGAGGGAGCCAGGCTTCTACAAGTCCCAAGAATCTGGCTCCCTAGAATGGACTTATATGTGTGTCATCCAGGACAGAGTCTGTACCATTGGTGAGAAAACTGTTTAAAATCTGAACTTGAATGATCCTATTCTATCAGTGAAGCTTGAACATATTTCAGAAAGTCAGATAACAATTTGGTAATATTTGGCACTGGCCATTTTTAGTGCACAGCCTGTAAGCTTTCTATCATTGTACTAAATACCTGAAATCATTATCTGAACAGTAAAACAGTTAAGATTCATTTTGCCTCATGTTTTTAGAGGGTCTAGTTCATGGTTGGTTGGCCTTGTTTTTTTCCTGTGATGAGGTAACACATCATGCAGGAGTGTGTGTGTGGTGGGACAAAACTGCTGACCTCATTGCAAAAGGGACCAGGGGCCCATCATCTTCAGTGAGCGAACCCTTAAAGACTTCCACTATGCCACACTTCCTCAAGTTTCCATCACCTTCCAATAGCACCAGACCAGCATTGAGACCTTTAACGTAAGGGCCTTTGGTGGATGGACTAGAATCTAACTATAGCACTTGGGAGTTTTTAATAGAGCTGTTGTTGTATTCTTTCAATAACTATGCCTGGCACTGAAGAATATTACCCAGAAAGGGAATTACTTGTTATTGGATATTTTGACATATATGGCCTTTCAGTAGACTTTCATTGACAACTGACTATCTGTCAAGGGTAGGAGTCGAAGCTAAAAACCCAGAAAATACCGTCTAAGGCCTCAGTTGGCATCATTTGTTGGTGAGACAGATGAGATAGGAGGTAACAACAGTAACGTGTGGGGAGTATAGTAAAGTAATAGAAGCATATACAGAGAGTGGCTTGAGCATCCAGAAAAGGGCCTCTTAGGCTTGTGAGGAAGGCTGGATCAGAGAAAGCTTCACAAAGGAGCTGGACTGTGTAGACAGTGGATTGGATAGAGTGTTGGATGGGACAGGGCTGGCGACCTGTATGTTTTGTGTGGTCTCAGTAAGCACAGGACTTGGGGGTTGCATAAAGGCAATAAGACTGGGATGGTCATAGGAGCATGCCAGGTGACAGAGAATGATGGCCTAAATAAGAGAGTAATAGGGGAGAGTAGATCTGGACATGTCATGAAAGCAGAGTATGGGACCTGAGGTACAGCAGTAGTCAGAGCATGGCTCCCTGGTTCCTGGAGTGGCTTGCCGAGTTAGCCAGATCCCACACATGCCAGCTTCATAAGAGACAGGATGTATGTGGCAATATGTTGACTTTGAAATGTGAGTTTGAAGGACTGATGGAGATTCCAGTGTGAGTATCCATGGGGCTCCTGGGGTGTCTAGATCTGGAGCTATGACAAAGGGTCTTGCATGAAGAACTGTTTGTGGAAGATCATCCAAACTGTTTGTGTGAGTGGGAGTCCAGAGAATATAGGGCTTGTGAAGAGGCATTAAGGGACTCGAATAAGAGTATTGGCCATTCTACATATAACCAACCTCTGCTGTCCGTCCATCCCCCCCCCCCGGACTGGAGACCCAACCCAAGACCTTGCGCTTCCTAGGTAAGTGCTCTACCACTGAGCCAAATCCCCAACCCCCAACCTCTGCTGTTTTCACATTTCAGTATAATGACATTTTTCTAAGGGTGGCAGTCTCTTTCATCCCTTTCTAAAGCCAGGTGTTGTGGTAGGGGACACACCTGAGGTCTCGGGAGGCAAGGGCAGGAGAATCAAACTTCAAGGTCATCCTCAGCTACACCTTCCAATGGAGGCCAGTCGGGCTCTGTAAAATGCTGGACGTGTTAGGTGCTTTTGCTATGTTGCCTTGTACCTGCTATTCCTCAGGTCATCTTTTATGCTGTGGCAGCAATGTACTCTAAAGAGGTGGAGATGTGTGCTGTGTTGTCTCTGATTACTGTGCCTGCACTGTAGCAGGTCAGGAGGGATGGCTGCTCAGTGCTGACAGGCAGCGCCCCCCACAGCATCCTGGAGAGGAGGTTGGAAGGCAGAGGCAGGTTGGATTAAAGGTAAAGCACAGCTTCAGTTGTATAGCTGAAGCTAATGGCCCACTGCATTCTGGCAGTCTTGTCTCTTCCTGTGAACAAGAGTAGTAAAGTTAATTTAGTCTTGAAAATTAAATGAAATGTGCAGGTGCAATTTTTTTGTGGCTTTTAGTAATTACTGCCTTGATTATCCAAGGAGCCAACCATTTTTGTCCGAATATCATAATAAAATCAATTCATCTTTTTCCTCTTTTTTTTTTTTTAATTTTTTTGGTGTGCTGTGATGGCTAGTTTTATGTCAACTTGATACAGGATAGAGTCATTTGAAAGATACAGATTCTCAACTGAGAAAATGCCTCCATAAGATCTGTAGACAAGCCTGTAGGGCATTTTCATTAGTGATCGATGTGGGAAGACCCAGTCCACTGTGGGTGGTGTCATCCCTGGGCTGGAGGTCCTGGGTTTTATAAGAAAGCAGGCTGAGCAAGGCATGAGAGCAAGCCAGTAAGCAGCACCCCTCCATGACCCCTGCATCAGCTCCTGCCGCCAGGTTCCTGCTCTGCTTGAGTTCCTGTCGTGACTTCCTCCAGTGATGGACTGTGATGCTGAAACTAAGCCAAACAAACCCTTTCCTCCACAAGTAGTTTTTGGTTGTGGTGTTTTATCAAAGCAGTAGTAGCACTAAGTAGGACAGGTCTGTAAAAATGTTTGCATATAGGTAGTCACATGCGTGTGCTTATGAGTGAGTGTGTGTGTCTGTGTATGTGTAGGCCTGAGGTTAATGACAGTTGTCTTCAGTTGCTCTCCCATCTCATCATCTCATTCATTAAGATAGGAGGGCACACCAGTTCAGCCAGTCTTGCTAGCTAGTTGCTCTAGGGAACTCATTTCCACCTTTCACAGCAGGAATTAAAATTGGGCCACCACACCCACCTGGAATTTTAGATGCATTCTGGGACTCAAACTCTGATCCTCACCCTTGCCCGGCAAGTGCTTTTATCACTGGGCCATCTCCCTTGCATTTGGAATTTAGGATACTTAGTTTTTGTTGAAATAAGTTGGCCATTTTATAGCTCTCAATTATCAGATGTACATCATGGGGTACTGACTCCTTACTGGAGCCCTGTGATTTGTCCACTCCTCAGAAACAGATCTGAGAAGACAGACTGACAACTCTTGTGGTGCTGGGAATTTCTGTAGGCATGTCTCCTTTGTGCGACAGACAGTTCTTGGGCTCTCATCTTGTCTGGCAGAGACATTGTGAGAAAGGCTGTGCTCCTGGCTGAGCATTTGTGTGGTCTTGAATGCTGGGTAGTGGCAGCTCGGAACTGTTGATTTTCGCAGTGGGAGCCCAGAACAGATGCAGCCAGCTCCTTCAGATCTGTGGGAGAAGAGTTTCAGAAAGCGGCAGGCTCATGTTCCATGCCCTTCCCCTGCTTTAAAATGAGAACAACAGAAAGAATGCCCATACACTGAGGTAAACATTGAGGTTGGAAGCGAACGAGGCCCGGCTCTGACCCTGCCCCTCTGACGGGATGGGCCACTCTTCACTTGGGTCTTGCCCCCATTCTAATTGAGTCCATGCCACTGAAACTTAGCCCAGCTTTAAAAGAGAGACAGACACATTGTGACCCCAGTGACAGCACTGGTTTGCTAATCTTTTATTCCATAATAGCAAGCTTTGTCCCTTTTTGAATGGAGAGTGACAGGCATGGGACAGAGCACTTGGGTCATTTATAACTTACACGTGTGCTGACATTTTGCCTCTCTTTGTAACCTGTAGAGCCATTTCTTCTGCTTGATTATTAACAGTCACACATTTTATTTCCTGCACATTGAACGTGATAGTTAATGAGGTCAGTGAGGAATTGCTTATTTTCCATGAGGAATTTTATGTCACAATTTATAACTATATGCTTACATTGCTGACTGTGGGTGTCAGAGTTGATGAACAGTGTGATAGAAAGTATAGAGGCAGAAGAGCCCAGGCCTGCCTTGGAAACCAAGATGGAGTAAAAGTCCACTACCCAAAGAACAAGAGTACTAAAGAGGCCGTTCATGGGCTGCTGTGCAAACCATTTGTGAGACCCTGGAATGATGCCAGGTCTGTCCTCGGAGGCTGCATGCTGAAGTTCTCGTGAACCTGCTTCGTGAGTGACAATCTAGGGTGGCACTGTTGAAGGGAGTGTTCTTTCCTTGGCATGCTGTGCCATGGTTAGAACGTTTGGTGGTGCCAGCCATACAAATGGCCACATCTAGCTGTTGGGTTTTCCTTAGAGTTACTTATTTTATGTATATAAGTACACTGCTGCTCTCTTTAGACATTGGCATTGGGACCCATTACATGTGGGTGCTGGGAACTGAACTCAGAACCTCTGGAAGAGCAGTCAGTGCTCTGAACTGCTGAGCCATCTCTTCTTTCTTAATCTCCCATTAAGCTTTTTTATCTTTTGTTGATTTCAGAATCTGCTTATTAGGAAACTAATAAAGTTATTTTTCAATTCTAAATGTTATTTGAGACAGAGTCATACTTGTAACCCATTGTGGCCTACAGTTCTCTGTGTAGTCAAGACTGGCTTCAAATTCTTTTTGTTCCTCCTGCCTAGAGCTTCAGAAGGCTTGGATTTCAGTGAGTCACACCATGCTTGGCTTTTTAATTAAAATATGTATGTGCTTTAAAATACATATATTTATTTTCATTTTATGTGTATGAGTGTTTTGACTGCCTGTGTATATGTGTACCCAGTGCCCACAGAGCTGGAAAAAGAAGTTAGATCTCCTGGAACTGGAGTTAGATAGTGTGCTGCCATGCTGGACTGAACTTGGGTCCTTTCAAGTGTATCGAGGGCCATATCTCCAGTGCCCTTATTTCAGATTTTTGAGACATGGTCTCACTTGGTAACCAGACTGCCCTTGAACAAGTAATCCTCCTGCCTCCCCCTCCTAAGTGCTGGAATTAGTTTACCTTGGCTGGAAATTAAAATATAAGAAGTTTGAACTCTACTTTCAATTATTAATTCATTCAACAAAATCTTTGAGTATTTACTGTGTATCAGACCACTATTAGATTTTGGGGACAAAAACTTGCCCCAGAGAGCTTATTGACTTGAGGGCGATGGATAATTACATGAGAGAGACAACGGGAGGCTAGAGGGACCTGGCAACAGGGAAGGTTTCCCTGAGGAAATGATTTTGTACTGAGCTACCCAAAAAATTTCTCAGTGACAAAGAGAAACAGGAAGCCATTCCAAGCGAGGAAGGAAATGCCTGTGGAGACAACTCCGGATGAGAGGGTGTGAGAGAGATGCATGGGCTAAGAGAAGACAGAGTGTTGTCCAGTATAGTGATGAGGACATGGTCGGAGGCAGACTAGTCACGTAGGTGTGGACCAGCTTGAACAGGGCTTCACAGTCTTTCTCCCATGCCTGAGCCAGAGCAGGCTGTGCTCTGAAAAGGTCTCCACTTGAGGGTGGAGAATGGATTAGAAAGAAAGCAAATACAAGCAGCTTAGTTGAAAAGGGACTGCCGTGGTGTGGGTGAGAGATGAGGCTACCTCCAGTAGGATGGTGCTGGCAAACAGGAGCCAGGAGCAGTCTGGTTATCCTTCACAGGTGATACTGATAGAATTGGCGTTAGAGTGTCTGTGGTTGGAGGAGGCGTAACTCTTAGGATGACCATTAGGCTGTGTGCAAGTGGAAGCATTGTCTTGCCCAGACAGTACATACACAGCAGCATTAATTAGGGTTGGAGCACAGTGAACCATTGAACTCTCCAGAGTTGAGTTGGCAACCAAGAGATTGATGCTTTACACAATGGAGTAAGTCCTCAGGGATCACTCCATCATCTGGTATGAATGAAGACCAAAATTCCTTCCCCATACAACTGACCAGTGTCATTTTGGTCCATTACTTGTAAAGAGTAGGTGTGATAGTTAATTTGGCTCAGTTTAAGTGGATTAAGAGAAATACCTAGGAGATTGGTAAAGTAAACTTTGGGTGTGGTGATGAAAACTTTCTAGAGTCTGTTAGATCATGGGGCTCTGACCCAGTGAATGGATTAATCCCTAGATAGACTTATTATATGATGGCATTTGGGAGGTGATAGAAGACAGGAAGTTGGGACTAGTTAGGAAGTAGGTCACAGGGGATGTGTCGTTGAGGGTGGGCTTTGCTCTGATTCCTTGTAGTACACTGTTCTCTCTGCTGCTTGTCCATCATGGTGCAAACACTTGCTCTGCCATGCCTTTCCACCCTGATGGATT
Source organism: Rattus rattus (assembly GCF_011064425.1). Taxonomy (NCBI): domain Eukaryota; kingdom Metazoa; phylum Chordata; class Mammalia; order Rodentia; family Muridae; genus Rattus; species Rattus rattus. Next base: position 168,868,441 of record NC_046156.1, on the reverse strand, counting down.
GGCACTAATCCATGAGCTAATGTAAAATAAGTCCTCCATTGAAGTTCTCAAGCATTTGACTAGTATAGCAGGTCTTTGTTTTTTTATCTTTGAGGATTTCTCCTTGCCCCCAACCCTCTTTTTTTGTGACAGGGTCTCATGTAGCTGTCCTTGAAGTAACTGAAAGTAGCCAAGGCCTTGAGCCCCTGAACCTTCCAAGTGCTGAGATTACAGGCTTGTACCCCACACCCAGTTTCTGTGGGCACTCTCTGTTGTACTTGATCTGATTTCGGGTGACACTAAGAACTGCTTCACTAATCACCTGTCTTCCTTTTTCTGACATTTCTCAGTTTGATACAAGAGACATGGCATTCTGCAGAGCACTGAGGAGGTGAGGTTAGATGCCTGAGCATGAATTCTGCTGCTCCATACACCAGTTGATGCCTTCGTCTGTATAGGAGATACTCTAGTGTCTGATGATTTCTTCAAAAGCTTTCTGTGAGGATTAAGTGAGCTAATAAATGCAAAACCCTTTAAACAAGCCAGGTACTTGTGGCTCAAGAAACATTCTTCATCATTCCCCTGTCTCAGTGAGGCTGGCCCTGTGCTCACTTTGAAAGAGGACCGAAAGAGACTTTGGCATTTGCAGATTGAACAACTCTTGAGTCCATAGTGTCTACTGAGTGGTGACCACATGTACTAAGGAAGAGATTGTATTTATATATGTATCAGTAAAAGTCCCATTTGCATAGCTTGTGGTCATTTATCCAAGAGGTTTATGGAGACAACAGCTAATGCCTTGGCATAAAATGGCCTAATTGGAGGAAGATGCACGTGTAAAAATGTATTTCTTTGAGGTAGGCTCTCATTGAGCCCAGATTGATGCCCATTTGTCCTTAAAACTTATATTGGTGGTCCTCTTTAAAACTCAGTTGTCTGTGAAATAGAGACAGTCCTGGGGCTGTGAGGAGAATGGGGTACTTACTAATAGGGAGTAAGTATCTGGTATGAACAAAAAGCTTTTTAGATGCTGCCAATTATTGTTAGTTAAAGCATGAAGGTAAGTCTATTGGACTGATTCGGGAGGACTTTGGTCACTGTGGGCAAAGTTCTACACATCTATTATTACTGCTCATGTCTTAATGGCTTTTGACAGCATTCCAGTTAGGTGTGGTCTCTGTGTGATCTAAATGTGGGGTGAACAGAGTGTTGGAGTAGCTGATTTAGAGTCTTGGTGATACGATTGTTTTCAACAGCAACAGCATCTCACGGTGTTCTGACCTTTCCTTTCCTGGCTCCAGCACTGAGGAAGTGTGGTGAATAGTGGCAGTTTTGGTAGGAAGTTGAGGAGGTTAGGAATCTGTTGCTTTTCTGCCATACTCTTCTGACATTGAAATCAAATGCTTCCTGAAATAGGTGGTTTCTAGGTGACTTTGTTGCTTTTGGGTCTTCCCAAGATTCTGAAACAAGATTGATTTTTCAGTTACCAGCTTGGTGCCAATATCAAATGTATTTAAAGTCATTCCAGGGAAGAAGTTAAAGACACCAAGCACAGCTTCTTCATCACTCCAGAGAGTGTTCTAGATGATGGATAGCATTCTTTGAACACTTTGTTGGTTGTGCCCTGTGTTTCAGAGTGGAGACAGTGGGTCTTCCTCCAGGGGTCTTCCTTCACAGTTTCTTTATTCCTCTTCCTGTTTGTTGTTTCTTTGTTTTAATTGCTGGGGCTTGAGCAATTAGGACTTGTCTCAAGTCCCTGTGGTGCCTCCCACTGAGCTCTACCCCAGCTTTTTCTTTCAGCCAAAGCACCATGCTCCTCTCTATGCCCTATCAGACTGGTCTCTGACTTCACCCTTGAGTGGGTTCTCTTGGTGCTGGTGTCCCAAGGCAGGCAGTACAGCTGTTCACTCCATCCCTTAGGACCCATCTCTGAGTGGGGCACTTGCCCCTGTCAGCTACAGCCCACTCATGCTTCTGATTCAGCCCTGTGCTTTTTCCTGAATGATGTTTATTTGAGGTAGTAAATTTACAGTTTAGTCCTGTTTCCCTTGTCTCTGTTTCCCATGGGAGAAAGCCTAGAACCCTTAAGGAGGTGCACGGTACTTTAAGCCATGCCCTTGGCAGCCAGGTTTTCACCTCTCACAGGATGGGTTGTCAGTTGTTTTCACCTTCTCCCCACTTCCTGTCTGCTTATTTGCTTTATTTGCCACCCTTAGAAGGGTGTTTGCCAGTCTCTTCTCTATGCCCTCTGTTGTCTCCTGTAGTTCGGTTCCTTTCATGCTCCCACAGCCCGGGAGAGTGTCCTTCACAGTGCATTGCGAAGGTGTTTGGTTCTCTGTACTCTGGTTCCCTGCTGGACTGTGTATATCTGCTTTCCCTTTGATTCCCTGGGGCCAGCACTTGTCCAGGATTCGTTTAAATGATCCGTTTTCTATAAATGACCTTCTTCCTGTGACGTACACATTTCATCTACCTTAAGTTATTGTCTATTCTACTTTAAGAAAAATTAAAAATGTATGTTTCTGTGTGTGGACACACGCACACAGACAAGACTTAGTTTGGAAATGGCAGAGTTAAGAATAGCATGGAGTTTTTATTAAGTATTCTGTCTGTAGAGGCCAGGAGTCATCATCTATTTTGTATTTTGGGACAAGGTCTCAAAACTGACTCACTCTATAGTCAAGGATGAACTTGAACTGCGGTTCCCCTGCCTTAACCTTCCAAGTGCTGGATTTCAGACCAGGGTACCACAACTTGTTGTTAAAACATATTTTGTTTTTATATTTTAAAATCATGTTTGTTTAGTGTTGTGTTCATTTTTGTGTGATTGCACTAATAAAGTCAGAGGTCAACTTGGTTGGGGCAGTTTTCTTCTACTGCATGGTCTTGGGAATTGAACTTGGGAATCATCAGGATTGTAGCAAGTGCTTTTATCCACTGAACCATTCAGCCCCGCAGTTTTTTTTTTTTTTTTTTTAATTTTTATTTATTTATGTATTTATTTTATTTATATGTAAGTACACGGTTGCTGTCTTCATCCACCCCCAAAGGGGGCATCAGATCTCATTACAGATGGTTGTGAGCCACCATGTGGTTGCTGGGATTTGAACTCAGGACATCTGAAAGAGCAGTTAGTGCTCTTAACCACTGAGCCATCTCTCCAGCCCCTGTTTTTATTTTTACGACAGTCTCATATAGACCAAGCTGGCCTCATGTTTGCTATATAGACGAGAATGACCTTGAACAACTTGATCCTCTTGCTCCTGCCTGCCTCCTGAATGCAAGGATTGCAGGCATGCTCTACCATATCCTGTTTGTGTATGTACACATATATGCAGGCACATGTGCATGTGTGTCTGTGACTGGGTGCCTTCTCTAGTTGTCCTTCATGGGATTTTTTTTGAGACCTCCTTATTGAGCCGGGCTTCTGTGTTTGCTTAGACTGGCTAGCCAATAAGCCTGAGAGACCCTCCTGTCTCTGCTTTCTCAGCACTGGAACTGCAGGTGCAGGCCGATGTTCCCTGCTTGTACATGGGTGCTGGGGATGGAATTGAGGTCCTCATGTCTGGGCAGCAAGCACTTTACTGAAGGAGTCATCTCTCCACATTCTGTTTTTGTTTGTTTGGTTTGTTTTTTTTTGATTCTGGGGATCGAATCTAGGGCTTTATGCATGTTAGATCACAGATCCAGCCCCTTAAACATGTACTTTAAAAGTAGCTTGTTAAAGGTGGTTAAGTTCAGTGGATAAATGTATTTGCTGCCAGGCCAAAAGACCTGACTGATCATTGGCACTTAACATGGTGGAAAGAGAAATCCAGCTCCACTAAGTGTCCTCTGACCAAACATACACACTGTGGCACATGCGTGTGCTTGCGTGTGTATGCACACACAGTAAGTAAGTGTAATATCAGTAGCTTGTTAACTAAAAGTTCCCAAGCAGAGGTGATAGTTTAATGTGTGTTCTGAAAGCATGCCTTCATTGTTATTTTAAGCCCTTAAACAAAGACAATCTCTTGCTCTTGCTTATTTGTTTACTTATTTATTTTTAGGAAATTCACACAAATGAGAAGGAAGTAACAGAGAAGGAGGAAGTCACTCTTCACTTGTTGCCAGGTAACAGTCATGTTATCATATCTCATATATAGTTTGAGGCCAAAGATAGATTACATCATCCCTGGTGTTGCTATATATAAACTCCTTTGTTTTCATCCTCTAGCACATAACAGTAATGATGTATCATAACAAAGATATCAAGGTCTTTTGTGACTACCCACCTGGCTCTGGGCGTTACAACATTTGGAAAGAATTTTCCTTGTTTCCCTTTTCTCCAACCTGATGGAGATAATGGGAAATTCTCACTCCTTTCACAATGCAATGAGGCCTTTTTGAGGGTGTCCTGCTTGGTGTCATCTATCTTTTCTGTTCTCCAGTCTAGACCATCTGACTCCCTGGAAGAACCCCACAGTCGGCATGCTTTCTTGCTGCCTCTGTCCATAGTTGCTCTCAGACAGATGCCACAGCTGGCTGGGCCTCCCAGCACTGGGGTAGGGGTGGGGGTGGGGTGAGGGGCTCACCTGTGTATCTGCTGGTGGATTTCAGCACAGGTACCAGAGATGCTGGGGCACTGGGGCTTTGCTCTGAAGTCATTCATTATGAAGGAGCCTGGGTTGGTTGACTGTTTTTGAGACACAGGAGAGTGGCTAATGTTCATATTAAATTTTAATCACTTCTGAGTTCAAGAACAGAGACCTCTTGGTGGCTTATCTCCCTCTTATGTGGAAAGTCTTGCCCCTGGTATACTCCTTTCTCTCATTTTTTTTCCCCAGTCCAAAAATCATTTCTTTTTTTTTTTTTTTAATTTTTATTTATCTAATGTGTATTACAGATGGTTGTGAGCCACCATGTGGTTGCTGGGATTTGAACTCACAACCTCTGGAAGAGCTATCAGTGCTCTTAACCTCTGAGCCATCTCTCCACCCCCCTCCCCCAAAATCATTTCTTTTGAAACTAGGTTTCAAATAGCGCAGGCTGACTTGGGATTCATGGCCCTTCTGCTTCTGTCTCCAGAATACTGGGGGTGCGTGCTGTTTTTGTGTTTGTATGGTTTTTTTAAAGATTTATTTATTTATTATAGATGAGAACACTGTAGCTGTCTTCAGACGAGCCAGAAGAGGGCATCAGGTCTCATTATAGATGGTTGTGAGCCACCATGTGGTTGCTGGGATTTGAACTCAGGACCTCTGGAAGAGCAGTCAGTGCTCTTAACCGCTGAGCCATCTCTCCAGCCCGTGTTTTTGTGTTTCTTGTAATATATATTTTTCTGTAACAAGGATGCCTGACTTTTATTTTAGACATGTAAATAATGGTTTAAAATTTCAAAGACCTTTTTCTTTAATGATGGCCTGAACTTTTATTCATCCGTCCTATGATTGGTTTTTCCCCTCCTTGGAGTTACAGATTCCGAAATTAGCCTCTGTGTTTAACTTGAGGTTAAGTATATTTCCCACCTTACAGCACCTGGCAGCCTTTTGTAAGTACAACTCTGAGTTGACGGGTAACTTCCCCGTCCCTTAGCCTTAAGAAAGAGCCTTTCCAGAGCCCATCTGCTGTCGGTGTCTGGGCTGGACAAGGTGGTCAGACAGCACTGCATGCCATGTTGCAGAAGGGCTCAGCAGATGTGCTGTGGTAGCCGCTGCCCACTGGTTTCCTGTCCCAGTGCATGACTATAGGATGAGGCACTGCTGGTCTTGGAGAGTTGAAGTACAAGAAACCTTATCCACTGATTTTTCACCTTGACCGTAGCTAAGGTACTTTTTCTGGGACTGTTTTAAACCCCAAACAGGCCCCAACTTGATTGTTTTCTTCAAACACTGTGGTCTCTCTGGAGGCTGACCGAATGACAGCCATCTTCAGGTGTTTCCGTAGTGCTTCAGCTCCTATACTTCCTGCTTCAATGGAAAGAGGAAAGAGAGTCTGAGTGCCTGAAGGCTCAGTCTTCACCTTCATTTTGGAAGCTAGATTAAATGAATTTTTAGCCAACAAGTGAATTCAAAGGTGAAGAAGACCAGAGGGAGACCCTGTGGGGAAGATGGTTGTTTCCTGGGTGACAAGACAATTTCTTTGTTTTTGTTGTAAAGTTTGCTTTCCATTTCCTGGATATCCTTCTTTCCTGTCCTTCCCCAAACCGTGGAGAATTTCTCTGCTTCCCTAGCTCTCAGCCCTAGTGTGCTTTGGCTGTGGAGTCTGTGTTCATGTGGGCTGGGTGCCTGCAGATGGAACACGGGAGGTGGCCCCTGGAGAGGGAGTGCTGTGAGACAATCCCCACCCCACCCCAATGGCTGCTCTTCCCTCTCCTCCTCCAACATGGGGCCTGGATAAGACATGGGTGTTAAGGCTTACACAGGGAAAGGGGCAGAGTTGGAATCCAGGCTGAGCTGGCCAACTGCTGACCTTTGCTTCACTCACAGTGTCACTGCTGTGAGACGCCTGCTGGGTAATGAAGAGACGGGAGCTGCGAGCTGGGGGCAGCACTTGGGAGGATTACAGAGCCAGAAGACCAGCCCAGGCTACATAGTGAACTCCAAGCCATCTGTGTAAGAGTGAGACCCAGGCTGCAGACAAAGGGGAGAGAAGAGGCTTGAGACGAGTGTCAGCTGGGTGGGAACGCTCATTATCAGGATGACAGGTCAGAGGAGTTCCGCTTTGACATTCCTGAGCCATTCGCTGACTCTCCCTGCTCCCTCCTCAGTTTGCAGCTCCTGTGTCTCTGGAGAGAGCTGCTGTCAAGGCTGAGGTGTATTGTGTGTTGTCCCTATGTAAACAGCAGAAGGAAAAAGCTTAGTGCTCACATCCTGTGCATTTCTGAGAGCTCGCTTTGCTTTCACCAGGTGAACAACTGCTCTGTGAAGCCAGCACGGTCCTGAAGTATGTGCAGGAGGACTCTTGTCAGCTTGGTATCTGTGGAAGGCTCGTCTGCACCGACTTCAGAATCTCCTTCCTGGGGGATGAAGGCTCAGCCGTGGATAATGGGGCGGTATGTATGAGCTGCACCTGCTCAGAGGTAGGGAAAGAGCAGACGGCTCCATTGCTTTCCCTGCAGCTTCTCCCTCCTCCAACAAAGACACATGTCTCCTATTAGTGGTCTGCTCTTGCCCTTCAGGGGCTCCTTCCACCTGGAGGACCACCAAAAATTGCCATCTGTACTTCATGACACCCTTGCTTTTGTGCTTATAAGCTGACACCATCAACTTTTTCCTGATTTCTTCTGCACCCAGCACATCATGAGTTACTTGTTGGAATAACCTCACACACAGTCCTTCATGTTTCCTCTCTGCTGAGTGCTTTCACAGATTCAGGAACTGAAGATTGTAGTGAAACTGATCGAGAGCTCAGCCTTTGAGATTGGGTTGTTTCTGTTTGAGCTGAACCTAGTTGCAGGGTCATTGTGAGACTTGTGTCTACTTAGGAGTGAGCCGTAGGTGAGGAGCAGCTCTGCCTCCCAGTGGAAACCCTACCAGGGCCCTGCCAGACTGACCCCGTGTGTCAGCTGCCCTGGACCCCTTTGCTTTGTATGGAGCAGTATTGCTGCTGCTGAGGCTGGCCTCCTGCACTGCCGTCTGTTGCAGAGCTTGGCTCCTAGTCCTGAGCAAAGGCAGTTTTGCCCAAGTGCATGGCCCTCCTAGCGCTTCCCATAGCATTCCCAAAGCTGTGCACACCTGTGTGCATTTGTGTGTGGAAATACTGTTGTGTCCTCACTTGATTTGGGGGCACAGTGGGTCTCCTGGGTGCAGCCCAGAACTGGCATGTTCTTCCTGGGTTGAAGTGACTGGTACTGCAGCATCCCTGCCTTTGGGAGATGTGGATGGCTGCCTCAGTTGCTCAGTGTCCAGGGGAGAACCGTGATTGAAAAGAGTCACCCTTGTTTCCTTTTGATTTTTTTTTTTCCCCTTTTTAGGAAACTCATTTTAAGAATAAGATCATAGGAGTAAATGACATTCCACTCCACTGTGTGGATCAGATTTATGGAGGTGAGTGTCTTCTTCCTTTGCCTGCCCCAGAATGTATAGCCATAATGATGATATTTACAGTCTGTTAAACTGTTACGTAAGTGACTTTGTGTGACCCAGCCTTGTGAGTAGTAAGTGCAGCATGATGTACTTGTGCTTGGGTTCTTGGTTAAACATGAGCACACCGGCCTCCGACCCTCGTCTTGCTGTTGCATTCTTTTTTTCTCTTGAGAGATGGTGTGTGTGTGTGTGTGTGTGTGTGTGTGTGTGTGTGTGTGTGTGTGTGTAGGCCAGAGGACAACCTGCAGGAGGAGCTGTTTGGGTCCATCTTGTGGGTCCTGAGGATCACTCACGTCACAGGCTTAGTGGCAAGCCCTGTACTCACTGAGCCGTCTTGCCAACTCACCTTTTTTTGAGATACTGTTGTTTGCTTTAATGGAGCCTGCTATGGAGCCTGCCAGCCTTAGCCTCTCGCCTCTGGCTCTTCCTCCCGAGTGCTGAGTTTTAGATGACAGCCACCTTACACCTGAGGTCTGTTTGTTCTAGAAATCGTTTCTGTGTTAGATGTTGATGAGCCGAGGTCATTATATGCAGGTAATGGGGATATTCTTATATGGCAGTGTCCTTAGAAGAGAAAGAAAAGCTTGAGCCGGCCAGGCATGGTACTGCACACCTACATTCGTGAGAGGCAGGCAGGTGGATCTCTGACTTTGAATCTAGCCTGGTCTATAGAGTGAGTTCCAGGATGGAAACCTTGCCTCACACTTTCCCCATCCCCCATGCTTGATTATATAACATTAGGCTGTCCTTTCTGCAGACTTAAGACTGTCCTTCCAAGCCTCACTCTGTTTTCTGTTCTCCATTTTTGGGGTTCAGGACATTTTAGATGTTTTTCAACCAGGGTTGCAACAGGATTTAGTATTCACAGAATATGGTATTCTCAACACTAGTAGGAGCTGAAGCAGGGAGGGAGATGTCAAGAGAGGCTCTAGCCATAAATGTAGGAGTCGAGTAGTATGAAAATGTATTCCAGCACGCCCCCCATCTTTTATGACCTCAGCTTTTGCAGTTTTGCAGTTTTTCCCTTTTTAAATATTTATTTTGAAAATTTGTGTATTTGAATGTTTGCTATATATAAATGCACCACATGCATGGCTAATGCCTGAAGTGCATGCTGGATCTTCTAGAACTGGAGTTGTAGATGGTGTGTGAGCCTCCCTTCATGTGGGTTCTAGAAACAAAACCTGTCTTCTGGAAGAGCAACAGTTGCTCTCAACTGCTGAGCTAGCTATCTTCCCAGACTCAAGGTTTATGTGTGTGTGTGTGTGTGTGTGTGTGTGTATGTGTGTGTGTGAGAGAGAGAGAGGTGGGGGGGAGAGGGAGATTTTGGGGGTGGGGGAGGAGAGAACACAAGAACTCCAATCCCTGGAACTGGAGCTACAGGTAGTTATGAACTTCTTGACATAGATAATGGATGTTGGGACTCGAACTCAGCTCTTCTGAACGAGCGGAAAGTGCCCATAGTTGCTGAGCCATTTTTCAGTCTCCTCAGAGATGAGCTTTCTCAGGCTGTTGGAGTCTGGTCTTAGGTGTACTCTAGAGATAAAAAGAATCCTGCTAGAAGCCAGACACAGCTAGCACTTTGGAGGCAGAGGCAGGTAGATCTCAGAGTTTGAGGCCAGCCTGATTGAGTTTCAGTACAGCCAGGATTACACAAGGAAACCCTGTCTTGTAAAAAACCAGCCAGCCAACCAACCAACAAGAAACCTGCAAGAAAGAAAACAAAAAACCAAAACCAATGCTGCTGAGAGGGATGTATCCTAGACGCTGACAGTCTTCCTGTTCTTTGCCATGTAACATTCATTTCTACTCATGGATTCCACATTGATTGTAGTGTTTGATGAGAAAAAAAAACCTCTGTTTGGACAACTGAAGAAATACCCCGAGAAGCTTGTTATCCATTGCAAAGACCTGCGGGTGCTCCACTTCTGTCTGAGGTACACAAAGGAGGAGGAAGTCAAAAGGGTAACTAGCTGCATGTGTTTTTAGGTTTTTCCTGTCAGGCTTCCCCCAGGGACTGGAGGCTTGGTTTCTATTGCCTGAAGCTGGAAGGGAGCCTTTCACTTTGTGAAGTTGAAATCCGCTGTAATCTCATTGGGTTAGTGTGGGCAATAGTTGTAGCAAGCATGGCTGTTCTTCTTTGAGTCCTTCAGTTCGTAGTGCTGGCCAGAAGCACTCTGGGGTGGGAAGTGATGATTAGGTAAGGGTCCGCTGGAGAGTGCTAAGGCTGGCCCTCATCCTGACACATTATTAAATGTAAGCAGAGCGCTGCCTTCCAGCTCCTAAGAATCGGTGTGCCTGCCTCTGCACGGTAGCAGTTGTGCGTGGACCTAAGAACTGGTCACATGAGCAAAGTCAGGTCCCCTGATGCACTCCTAAAGATAGCATCATTTCCTGATGGTCACAGCAAGTTGCAGTCAGGAAATGACTGCAGTTCATTATGATTTCTTAGGTTTTTCTTGACAAGACAGTGAAGGTCTTGCCCCTCTTCTAGTGCTCACATTAGGGAAAGCCGACAAGAAGCCAGTTTGTCTAAACTGTCCTATCTGCAGTGAATTGTGCGCGCCATGGGTAATGCCCTTGACTCTCTTTCAGCTAGTACGGTAGTTCGGTTAGAGTAGGGAACGGGATTGTAGTATGTATTCTGAGCAGGCAAAGAAAGCTGTAGATACAGAAGAATTCCCCAAGAAACAAAGCATTTCCTTCTGAACAGTTATTTTTGTCTTTTATCCAAACATACTTTTGATTAACACAATAAACAGTCAGAAAGCACAGTAGACAGATTTCTTTTTCCTTTCTAGACAAGGTCTTGTGTATCCCAGGCTGGCCTTTCTCTGTAGGTGGGAATGACCTTGAAACTTTGATCCTCTTCCCTCTACCTCCTGAGCCTGGACTATAGGCATGTGCTACTAGGGCTTTGTGCATGCTAGGCAAGCATACTACTAACTGAGCTACAACCCTAGTCCCTCTCCTTTCATCGTCTCGAGGACCCACAAGTGATTCAGCTAATGTCTTGCTTATTGTCTGATATCAGTTGTGAATCTTAGACATGTTGAATATTTGGACCTGACCTAATAGGGCAGTCGAGATTTTTAACTCTTGGTTTTTGGGAAATTAGACTGTGTTTTAAATTTTCCCTAGAAATTAAGAACTCTTAGCAAGCATGACAAAATAATGTTTTGTTTGTACTGGCACTATTCCAAGAGCTCACTCCAGTTTCAGCAAAGATTGTGGTGTCCTCAGAGCCCTGTTGGTGATAGAGAACAAAGCTTAGTTGGCTCCTGCCTTTCTTAGCATTGGTCTATCAGAAGCATAACTGTGTCCATTGGTCCTTTCCTCTTTAGATTGTCAGTGGCATAATCCATCATACCCAGAGTCCCAAACTGCTGAAAAGACTGTTTCTGTTTTCCTACGCAGCTGCTGTGCATGGCACAGGTAAGTCTTTCTGAGCTATCACTGCGGAGTAGTTGGGAGCCTTTCTGTTTGCTTTTGCTTTTGTCTCTTCCTATAGCCCAAGCTGACCTCAAACTCAGGAACTTCCTATCTTGGTCTCCTGAATACTGGCATTCCTGGCAAGTCTCCCCACTCCCACAAAGTTCCTTTCTACTCTCACCTGTAATTAGGAAGGGAAGCCTTCACTGTTAGTTTGTATCACTGTGATCAAATATTTGTCAGGAAAGAGGAGAAAGATTTATTTTGGTTCTCTCCATTTGAAAGGGTTCACTCCATGGTTTCTTGGCCCATGTTCTCGTGGAAGGGGAGATTGTTCACATCGAGGTGAAGGACATGGAATAGCAAAAGAAGGGAGTAGAAAGCAGACATAGCCTTCAAAGACCTGCTCCCTTCAGAGGTTTCTGTGACTTGCTTCCTCCAGGGATGCCCGATCTCCCAAAGTGTCTGCATCTTTCCTGTCTTAGTTAGGCTGATTATTGCTGTGACGAACGCCATGACCAAAGCAGGCTGGGAGGAAAGGTGTTTGGTTTTGGCTTACACTTCCACATTGTAGTACACCATTGAAGGAAGTCAGGACAGAAACTCAAACAGGTGTATCCTGGAGGCAGGAGCTGATGCAGAGGCCATGGAGGAGTACTGCTTACTGACTTGATTCTCATGGCTTGCTCAGCCTGCTCAGCCCGCTCAGCCCAGGGATGACACACCCACAAGGGCTGGGCCCTCCACCATTGATCGCTAATTAAGAAAATGCCTTATAGGTTTGCCTACAGCCTAGTCTTAAAGAGGCATTTTCTCAGTTGAGGGTCTCTCCTTTCAGATGGCTTTAGCTTGTGTCAAACTGACATAAAACTATCTAGCACACTCCCTAAATGACAGCATGAACTGGGGCTCAAGCATCCAATGCATGCCTCATTTACAGGTTTCTTACTTTTTTTCCTGTGATCTTTGCTTTAAGGTACCTTTTAGGTCTGTTTACTTTCATGTTGCAGTGAATTGTTTTGTGGTTGGTTGGTTGGTTATTTATTTATTTATTTATTTTTTTATTTATTTATTTTGAGTACACTGTAGCTGTCTTCAGACACACCAGAAGAGGGCATCAGATCCCATTACAGATGGTTGTGAGCCACCATGTGGTTGCTGGGAATTGAACTCAGGACCTCTGGAAGAGCAGTCAGTGCTCTTAACCGCTGAGCCATCTCTCCAGCCCAATGGTTACTTCTTATGAAAAGTAAAATTAGGGGCTAGAGAGGCGGCTCAGTGTGCTCACTGTGCAGGCACAAAGACTTGAGTGTGGAACCCCTGGCATCCATGTAAAAGACAGGTGCAGTGGTGTGTTTCTAACTGTGGCACCAGTGGCAGAAAAAGGTAGATTGTGGAACTTTCTGGCCAGCCAATCTCACTCAGAGCAAGGTCTAGATTTAATAAGGGACCCTGTCAAAGATGAGCGGTAGAGGAAGACCCCTGGTTTCGACATCTGGCATCCATATGTGCATGTATAGGTGAAACACACACACACACACACACACACACACACACACACACACACACACAGATGAATTTTCCTTTTTCTGAAATAAAAAAAAAAAGTAAAATCAGGGGGTTGGGGATTTAGCTCAGCGGTAGAGCGCTTGCCTAGGAAGCACAAGGCCCTGGGTTCGATCCCCAGCTCCGAAAAAAAGAACCAAAAAAAAAAAAAAAAAAAAAAAAAAAAAAACAAAAAACAAAGTAAAATCAGTATTATACTGAAAATTCGAAACTAATAAAAACAAACAAACAAACAAAAAAACAAAAAACAAAAATTGGGCTGGAGAGATGGCTCAGCAGTTAAGAGGACTGGCTGCTCTTCCAGAGGTCCTGAGTTCAATTCCCAGCACCCACATGATGTTCACAAACCATCTCTCTTCTGGTGTGTCATCAACAGTGTACTCATACATTTAAGGGGAGGGGGTGGATTTAAAATAACCCTATTTGTCTCTGGGTTCTTTTTTCTTGAGTTTATATACTCAAGAAATATACTTGGGTTTATTTAAGATTCAAGAGTATTCTAGAGGATGCTTTATTTAAGATTCTAGAGGAAGTGGGTGCTTAGTGATCTGGCTCCCATGTCAGAGACATCTGGTTGGCTTGTTTTTTTTTTTTTTTTTTTTTTTTTTTTTTTTTTTTCGAGCTGGGGACCGAACCCAGGGCCTTGCGCTGCTAGGCAAGCGCTCTACCACTGAGCTAAATCCCCAACCCCCTGGTTGGCTTGTTTAAGAGCACATACATAGAAAGCTTTCGGACTATACCAACCAACCACTGATTTAGTAAATGTCTATTGAGTGCTTACTGTGGGCCTGATCCTGTGGAGGGTAGGAGTGAGCAGGACTAAGTCTTTGCACTCAGGGATGTAAAGACAAAAGGAAGTATAAAGACTGATGTATTCTGCCAAGTAAGTCCTCCTTCATTAGCAGAGACAGCCATTTGAGGGAGTGAGCCATGTCCTGACAAGGAGTATGCCTGGTAAGAGATATGCATGTTTCCAAGAGAATGTCACACCATAGGATTTATGGATGATTTAGATGAAGGAATAAAGATTTTGGTGTCATTCCTCAAGCACTCTCCACATTTTGTCCCTTTTTCTTACTTTGCTGTTTTTTAGACAGGGTGTTGAGTTCTAGGTGTCCTGGAACTCATCAAGCAAGCTAGACTAGGTGGCCTGTAAGTCTGCCTTCCAGCCTTGCTGATGCTAGGATTACAAGTGCATACCATGGGGTTGGGGATTTAGCTCAGTGGTAGAGCGCTTGCCTAGCAAGCGCAAGGCCCTGGGTTCGGTCCCCAGCTCCGAAAAAAAGAAAAAGAAAAAGAAAAAAAAAAAAAAACAAGTGCATACCATGCCATGATGCCTGGTCTGGACCTCAATTTGTAGACTAGGTTGGCCTTGAATTCATGTAGATCACCTCTGCCTCCTGAGTGTTGAGACTAAAGGTGAGCATGACCCGTCCAGCCTTCTTTCTTTCTTTTTTTTTTTTTTTAATGTATGCTGTGGGGCTCATACTCAGGTCTTTCTTGCTTGTAAGGAAGACACTTTACTGATTGTGTCCATCCTCAGCGTTTGTTTCTGTTTTCCTCTGAATCCTTCCCACTGGCCATTCAAGAGTATATGATTCAGTCCCTAAGTATTTGTAGTTAGATTGATTTCTAGTTTTATTCACCTTGATCTATGAGTTCCAAGAAATAATTTCAATTCTTCTGTATTTGCTAAGACTTGCTTTTCAGCCTAGAGTGTATATGATCTGTTTGGGAGGAAGCTCCAAGGGCTGCTGAGAAGAATAAGTTATATTCTGTTTTTATTAAGTAGAATACTCTGTAGCTCTACGTTAGATCCATCTGGTCTGTGGTGTGGTTTAGCTCTGGGGTTTCCTCATTCTGTTTTACTTTATGACTGATCCAGAGATGAGATGGAGTTATTGAAGTAACCCTGTTTTTTTTTTTTTTTTTTTTTTTCTCGGGCTGGGGACCCGAACCCAGGGCCTTGCGCTTCCCTAGGCAAGCGCTCTACCACTGAGCTAAATCCCCAACCCCGTAACCCTGTTTTATCAGGACCTATCAGACCTTTATGTCCCATTAGTGATTGCTTTATGAACTTGGGAACCCTTGCATTTGACACCTGGATGTTTACTACTTTTTATGTCTTGTTTCCTTGATTATTACATAGTAGTCTTCCTCCTGTGTTCTTGGTTTAAAGTATTCTTCAGATAACAGAAGAGTTACCCTGCTTATTCTGGGCTTGCATTTGTTGATAGACTGACTTCCATCAACTAATTTTCAGTCTGTGCCAGTGCATTGTTTCCTGGAGATGGTAGGAGGTTGAATCTGTTAGTTTTCATTAGTTAAAATTATGTTAATGTGCTTCTTCGAGAGTGTTGCCCGAGGAGACCAGGGGTGTCGGGTCTCTGCAGCCAGTTACAGGTGATTGTGAGTCATCCAGCATGGGCTATGGGAACCAAATGTGGGTCCTTTGGAAGAGCAGTACTTGCTTTTAATTTTGAAGCCATCTCTTCAGCCCCTGGAGTTGGTTTTTAAATATATTCAGCTTGTTGGCACATTTTATTTTTATTTTATTTTTTGGTAAGTTGAATGAGAGTAGTTTTATTGGTTGTTTTTCTGGTTGGGTGAATGACTGTTTGCTGTCTCTGCTAGGACATTAGGACTCTGCTAGTTTAGTGTGTTGGATATGATGAATTCCTCCCTAGTTCTTCTTTGTCATGTGTTGCTATCAGGAAATTTATTCTTTTTATGTAGTTATGATGTTGACTTCATGTTGACTATGGTCATAAATTGCTTTAGTTTGTTCTTGTCTTGAAGTATCCTTAATTCTCTGTCAATTCTACAAGATAGCTTTGCTGTTTATAGCAATTTAGGTTAGTAATTATTTACTGTCAGGATTTGAAGTTTATTATTCCATGCTTTCCTGCAGATTAGGGTTGCTGATGTTATTTTCATTGCTGGTCTTTATGTGTGAACTGGCCTTTTCCTGTCAGATCTTTGAATAATGTTTTATTCTTTGTCTGTATAAATTTTTGAGACACGGTCTTACTGTAGCCTGGCCTATAACAAACTGTGTGGGTGGACCTGCTTTAACCTCTCAAAAGTTAAGATTATGTGTCTGAGCCATTATACTTAGCTGAGGTTTTTTTTGTTGTTTCTGTTCTTGTTGGTTATTGTTATGTGGATTTTGTGTGGGGATGTATTGTATGTTCATGCTCATGTAGGTGCGTATGTATGTACATGCATGTTCAGGCCAGAGGTTGATCCTGGGTATCTTTCACAGTTCCTCTCCACTTTATTCTTTGAGACAGGGTTTTTCACTGAACCTAGAGCTTACTGACTGAGCCTACTGCCCAGTGAGCTTCAGGGTTAGCTTGTGTTTGCTCACCTTTTTTCTTAGTGTGGGGTTCAGCTGTGTGCTGCTGTGCTCAGCTTCCAGATACGTGCTGCTGTGCCTAGCTTTTCTTGTTTGTTTTTGAGACAGGGTCTCTATGTAGTCTTTGCTGTCCTCGAGCTTGCTATGGAGACAGGCCAGCCTCAAATTCACAGAAATCTTCCTGCCTCTATTTGGATTTAAGGTTTGGGTCACTGTACCCAATCCAGCTTTTAAGTAGGTGCTAGAGATCCGAATTCTTGTCCTCATACTTATACAAAAAGCACTTTACCCATTGAGCCATCTTCCTAGCTTCTGTTTTGCATTTCTGACATCTTGATTATAATTATCATAGAAAAGTTCTTCCTCAGTGGTGTCTATTTAGAGTTCTAAATGCCTCGTATGTTTGTTTTCTCATTTTAAAAATAGGAGTGTTAATGCCTCTCTTGTGAAGATTATTAAGCATTAAATTCATGGCATATAGGATGAAATCATTAAGTGAGAATAGAAGTGCCTGTTATCTGGGCGTGGTGGTGCACATTTGTACCCAGTGCTTGGAGCCGCAGTCAGGTGGATCTCTAAGAGTTCAGTGCCAGCCTGACTTAGGAACCAGGATTTTGGCCAGCCAGGGCTACATACAGAGACTGTTTCAAAGAAGAAAAGGTACCTATCATTCATAGAGCCATGCATGAGGATTACAGTTCACATTATATTTCTAAGCCAAACAGGAAATTTGTCCCTGAAGTTCATCTTTGTTACAGACAGATCTTTACATTGTAGCTACAATGTTGTGACAGTATGGGAGCATAGCTTGGCCTTTTTGTCGATTACTACTGTAGCTGGTCTTTGCTACTTTGTGGCTTCTTCTTGTTTCGGTCCTTATTCTCTACCTTCCATTTTCACCCCTATCACTAGATAGGAGAGAAAGGATAAAGAGGAGAGAGAAAAAAATCCTGAATCTCTTTTCTTTCTTTTTATTTCTTCTTTAAGCACGAATACTAACAAACTGTATCTAACTCCTCTGAATGACCAACAACTGCCAGCCCATCTTTTAGGGCTCTAGCAATACATCCTCTGAAAAATGACCAGAGTTCCAAAGGTCACACAACCACAGAAATTATCTCCAGTTGGCAAAGCCACACCTCTGCTAGAGCTCAGGGCAAATCATAGTCATCTGCTGTGAACAGTCCAAAGCGGTTCCATGTCCCCATACTTGGAATTAAAATGAAAACACATTCTTACATTTCTGTGTTGTTGTTGTTTTATTTTTAAGAAATCAAAATTCCAAAATTGTCACTGCATATAACAGTTTATATAAACAATCTATAGGGCTCATACTTGAAAAATAATCCTCTCTAGTCTTAGAAATTCTGCCTTTTTATTTTGATTTTGGCCCAGGTGCTATTATACAGCTTTGGTGGTATTGACATAATCAATCATCTCTCAGCTTAATATAGAAAAATCAGTCAATATTTCAGTTTTATGAATTCTACTTCTTCCATATATCCTAATTAAAGCTTTTTTGTTGTTGTTAAAAATGGGGTCTCACTATGTCACCCTGGCTGGCCAGGAACTTGCTGTGTAAAACAGGCTGGCCTCAAACTGGTCTGGTCCTTGCCAGGACAGTTTCTGGGCTTGCTAACACATGGTCAGTGCTTAATTCTACCTTCCAGACTTTGGCAGTTTCATGGCCCTCTGGTGTTTGTTTTTGGGTTTGTCTGTCTGGTTTTGTACCAGATACCCAGAATATATAAAACCTTTATCCTAATTCCACCCTCCTCTGACCTTCCTTTTCACCTTTCTTGGAGCTCAGGCTAGTAAATATTATTAGTTTTTGAGTATAGGTTTTGTTAATGTGATTGTTTTATACCAGATCCTCTGTCTGCCTCCTTACTGCTGAGAATACAGACACCTGCCTGTACCAAACCTATGCCTTTTTGCTTGAAAGGCAAACACATTACCAACCAAGCTTTTTTTTCTTTACTTAGTATTTTTAGGGTGGACAGATAGAGTTATCAGTTTGTCTGTGGTGGTTTTGAGGCAGGGTTCTAATATGTAGCTCAGGCTGCCCTCAAACTTGAGAGTCTACTTTAGCCTTCTGAATGTCCATATTATAGGTATAAGTACTGTTCCTGTCTTGTATAATGTCCTTTTAGCTTTATTTGTTTTTGTGTGTAACTGTTTTGCTTAAATGAGTATGTGTTCCACATTCTGTGGCCAGAAGAGGACATTGGATCCCCTGAGACCGGAGTTATGTAGGCGCTGCCATTTGTTACTAGAAATTGCACCCAGCTAGTCTAGTGGAATAGCCAGTACTCTAACCACTGAGCCATCCTTCTATCCCACTTATACAATATTTTACTGTGCCTGTGTCTTGACTATGGTGATATCACATTGGCAGTTAAGTTTCAGATTTTCTTTTCATATTTTTAGATTAGGAATATTCAACATATGTAAACATTGATTATTGTCATTGTTTTAGCTACTTTTACTGTAATTTTGTTTTACTTAACAGAAGCAGCTGGGATGGTTTTAGCAAGAACTTGCCTTTTTTCCAGGAAGTTTGGGTTTTTCAATGCATGATCCTTCCAGCAATCAGGGATGGCCTGGAGGAAGGCCACCGCTATTTCTGCTGAGCTCGAGGCAGTGCTTGTGGACACTTTGTTCTAATGGTGCTGATTTACTAGCCAACGTGCCTGCTGCCAGGATGCAGGCCTTGGCTGTTGGCCACTGTCTTCACTGTGACTGAGCCATTTACAGCCTGCAGGAATCAAGTGCCATCCTGCACAGCCCCCTTGCACCCCAAACTGATGGAGGACTGATGTTCCAGAGTCTGGCATGCTGTTCTCATCAGACAGCCGGGTTATACACATGTGGCAGGGCTAAGAATACTTCATTCCTTAGCCTTTTTGCCAAACCCATCTTTCAGTCTTTCACAGGGTTTGCGTTTTATGTAAATTATTTCATGGACAGATGACTGAGAATGGAGCTAGAAATTCTCGGGCTGGAGGGATGGCTTAGCAGTTAAGAGCACTTGTTGCTTTTCCCAAGGACCCAAGCTCAGTTCCCAGCACCCGTAGTGGGCAGCTTGCAGCTGCCTGTAACTCCAGCTCCAGGGGTCTAGTACCATATCCTGGATCCCATAGGTTCCCACACATTCTGAGCATAAAGAGACAGGCGCACACAAACACACGAAATACACGATGAAAAAATGAAGAACAAAGCAACCCTCTCCTTAAAATGCACAGAGACAGCATGGACCAGTGGGATGGCTTAGTAGGTAGAATTGAACCTTCACACTCAAGGTTAATCTAAGTTTAATCCCCAGCACCCAGAGAACTGACTCCTGCCGAGTTGTCCTTTGATCAACAAATATGTACTAAGACAGGCATGCATCCCCCCCATACAAAATACATAAACGTAATAAACATTTGAATAAAGTTCCCATTGTAATTTTGGATGAGTGACAGAAAGTAGAACAGTTAAGCTGTGAATTTATTCTTTGATTAAAGAAAGACTTAGTGTAATAAGTTGGGTTCAGAGCTCGTGCGCTCACATGAACAGATACCAGCATCACCACATGAACAGTCATGCAGAGACGTTATTGCTGTGCTCGCTTTGTTCTCTTAGCTGCTGATCCCAGGAACTGTACCGTAATGTTTGACACACCCAAAGACTGGTGCTGGGAGCTGGAGCGGACCAAGGGGAGTGTGAAGTACAAAACAGTGAGTGTGAATGAAGGCTACAGAGTCTGTGACAGGTAAGCTCTTCACGTTGGCTCTCCCCATTAGTGTGTATGTGTCTGTGGGTGCCCTTGGAGGCCAGAAGAAGGCCTCAGATCTTATATTAGGGTTCTCCTAAGAAGCAAGTCTGAGAGGATGGGGATGTGTACTCACCCACACACAGAGAGATGATTTATTAGGTTTTCCTTCAGGGTGTGGGCTGCCTCACACCGGCAGCTGCTTAGTCCTCAAGGCTGGCTGTCTCAGCAGCCCCAGTCTGGAACTGAAGGGTGGAGGATTCTTGGATTGCTGACCTTCTGCTATGTTGAAATCTTGAAGAAGTTGGTTCTGATGGCAGAGGAATACCACAGCAACAGATAGATGATCTTGTCAGCAGAAGTGAGGACAAGAAGGCAAAAAAGCAATTTTCTTCTTCCTTGTCCTTGTGTCCAGGCTGCTGCCAGAAGGTGCCACCCACATTTAGCGTGACTTCCTACTTCAGATGTGATTAAGAACATTCCTCACAGGAGTGCCCAGAGCTTAGTTGATTTCAGATACAGTCAAGTTGACAACCACGATGAGTCATCACAGACCCCATGTGCTGGACTTGGAGGCATCTGTGAGTGGGCTATAAAGTGGGTGCTGTGAATTGAACTCTGGTCCTTTGCAAGAATAACACACCCAGCTGGGCTTAGTGACACATGCTTTTTTTTTTTCTTTTTTTCTTTTTTCTTTTTTTCGGAGCTGGGGACCGAACCCAGGGCCTTGCGCTTGCTGGGCAAGTGCTCTACCACTGAGCTAAATCCCCAACCCGACACATGCTTTTAATCCCAGCATTTGGGTGGATCTCGGAGTTTGAAGTGAGCCTAGTCTATATAGCAAGTTCCAGGACAGCCATGGGTAAGTTCCCTTTGTCAGAGTTGAGAGAAGGGGAGGCAGGGAAGCCTGGTAGGCAGAACAGCCAGGGCAAGGTTGTGTGCCCTACATCCAGGGGCCAATGGGTTGGGGAGTAGCAAGCCAGAGAAAGGGGAGGAAAGGGTGAGGAAAAGGGATGGTCGGATGCTTCCTGAAGGATTTATTCTTTTTGATTCTGAGAACAATGAAGGGGGAGTTTGAGCTGAGGCAGGGAGTGATCTGGCCTACATTTTTAAAGGGTGACTCTGCTGATCTCTTTTTAGAAACTTGAATCTTATCATTTGGGAACATAGCTTCCTAGCACTGTGCTGACAGCCTCATAAAATACTGTAGGTTTATAGCACTTTTTATATTTGAGTATCTCTGGTTTCTTCAGCATATCAGTTCTGATCTCAACCAACCTGAAACAGGAACAGGATGGCCCCTCCCCCAGTTGGTCTGGATCAGAAGGAGAAGCTGAAGCATCATCAGATCTGACTGGTGCCATGGCCTATTGTTTCTCTTTTTAATTCACTCCTAAATCTTGACTTCTTTGTACTTTGATGAGAAACAAGAAGGTTTATAGCCTTGTGGGGTGTGTGCTTTACAGAGAGACCCATGAACAGTGCAGACACAGCATGATGTAGCTCTGCCCTGGGCTACCCTTCCCAGACTATGCTGTGCCTGAGTGGATTGCCCAGCTTCCATAAAGTAGCTGCCCAGAGAAAAGCTCTTCACTCAGAACTCTCCTGGGGCCTCAGGTGACTGTTTTGAAGAGGGAGAGCTAATTGCTCATAGTCTCCGAAGACTGCCTGGGATCTACCAGAGCTAAGGGACAGGGGAGCACACCCTCCATCCTGTGCCTGGTGTGGTGCTCAGTGCTCATGGACAGAGGCCAAAATCTCCTAGCCTGCCAGACATTCCATCTGACCTTTTTTTTTTTTTAAAAGATTTATTTATTATATTAGAGTACACTGTGGCTGTCTTCAGACACACCAGAAGAGGGCATCAGATCCCATTACAGATGGTTGTGAGTCACCATGTGGTTGCTGGGAATTGAACTCAGGACCCCTGGAAGAGCAGTCAGTGCTCTTAACCACTGAGCCATCTCTCCAGCCCCTGTCTGACCTTTTAAATGTTTTTGTGTCAACCTTTGTATAGGGTGAAATTAACTAGGGCGGTAACATTGTAGAATATTCAATCTTACTAGACAGGGAAGGCATACAAACCTTTCCAGGACCAGGGGCCCACTGCAGTAGTACAGTATGTGCATTAAAGAGGGAGCTGAGCACTTCTCAGGTGGAATTAGAATGGTGGCCTGTGTGGACAGTACTGTTCAGTCCGTGTTTCCCACATTCAGATATCTCAGTCCTCACAGCTTGTCGGAACGCAGGTGTCACTGGGCAGGTACCCTCATAGCAGGGCATTCCAGAGCAGCAGCTTAATCCCTCTGCTTTCCTGGATAGCTTTGAGCTTCTGATTTGGAATCACGGGACCAAGGCTGGATTTTGGTAATTTTCTAATCCTTCCCTGTGCTTTTAATGGGCATCTTGAGTTTAAAAGCCATTGATCTATTGAAATGTTTTTACTTTAGTGACTCCCTAAAGAAAGGTTAGCTTACTGTCTCTGTACTCAGGCAAATGTGTAAGAAAGTATTAGCATGTCAGAGTTTCAGAAGTCAAGATGATGATAGGGCTGTGTAAGTGACTTGGGGGCCTTACCTGTGAGCAGTGCTTCACAAGCCTGGGCATACGTCAGCGTCTCATAGGATCTTTGTCCTTTTACAACTCTCATACAGGGGCTATGAGCACTTCCTGCTCTTCTAGAGGACCCCAATTTAGTATCCTATGCCTGTGTCTGGCTACTCTAATAGTTGCCTATTGCCCCAGCCCCAGGAATCCAACTGCCTTATGCTCTGGCCACTAGCCCCCAAACACATGTGGCATATAATCACACAGACCACCAGCACATACACATAGAAAAATGAATCGTTAAAATTATGCTCAAGGTTTCTTTAATATGAATTTTGAAGCATTATAGAAAAAGAATGTATGTCAAACCTCCTTTTTTTTATGTTTTTTTTTTTTTTTATTAACTTGAATATTTCTTATATACATTTTGAGTGTTATTCCCTTTCGGTTTCGGGCAAACATCCCCTCCCCTCCCCTTCCTTATGGGGTGTTCCCTCCCCACCCCTCCCCATTGCCGCCCTCCCCCAACAGTCTAGTTCACTGGGGTTCAGTCTTAGCAGGACCCAGGGCTTCCCCTTCCACTGGTGCTCTTACTAGGATATTCATTGCTACCTATGAGGTCAGAGTCCAGGGTCAGTCCATGTATAGTCTTTAGGTAGTGGCTTAGTCCCTGGAAGCTCTGGTTGGTTGGCATTGTTGTACATATGGGGTCTCAGAGCCCTTCAAGCTCTTCAGTTCTTTCTCTGATTCCTTGACGGGGTCCTATTCTCAGTTCAGTGGTTTGCTGCTGACATTAGCCTCTGTATTTGCTGTATTCTGGCTGTGTCTCTCAGGAGGCGATCTACACTTCTGCACTTCTTTGCTTCATCCATCTTGTCTAATTGGGTGGCTGTATATATATGGGCCACATGTGGGGCAGGCTCTGAATGGGTGTTCCTTCAGTCTCTGTTTTAATCTTTGCCTCTCTCTTCCCTGCCAAGGGTATTCTTGTTCCCCTTTTAAAGAAGGAGTGAAGCATTCACATTTTGATCATCCGTCTTGAGTTTCATTTGTTCTAGGCATCTAGGGTAATTCAGGCATTTGGGCTAATAGCCACTTATCAATGAGTGCATACCATGTATGTCTTTCTGTGATTGGGTTAGCTCACTCAGGATGATATTTTCCAGTTCCAACCATTTGCCTACAAATTTCATAAAGTCGTTGTTTTTGATAGCTGAGTAATATTCCATTGTGTAGATGTACCACATTTTCTGTATCCATTCCTCTGTTGAAGGGCATCTGGGTTCTTTCCAGCTTCTGGCTATTATAAATAAGGCTGCTATGAACATAGTGGGACATGTGTCTTTTTTATATGTTGGGGCATCTTTTGGGTATATGCCCAAGAGAGGTATATAGCTGGATCCTCAGGCAGTTCAATGTCCAATTTTCTGAGGAACCTCCAGACTGATTTCCAGAATGGTTGTACCAGTCTGCAATCCCACCAACAATGGAGGAGTGTTCCTCTTTCTCCACATCCTCGCCAGCATTTGCTGTCACCTGAGTTTTTGATCTTAGCCATTCTCACTGGTGTGAGGTGAAATCTCAGGTTGTTTTGATTTGCATTTCCTGATGACTAAAGATGTTGAACATTTCTTTAGGTGTTTCTCAGCCATTCGGCATTCCTCAGCTGTGAATTCTTTGTTTAGCTCTGAACCCCATTTTTAATAGGGTTATTTGTCTCCCCGCGGTCTAACTTTTTGAGTTCTTTGTATATTTTGGATATAAGGCCTCTATCTGTTGTAGGATTGGTAAAGATCTTTTCCCAATCTGTTGGTTGCCGTTTTTGTCCTAACCACAGTGTCCTTTGCCTTACAGAAGCTTTGCAGTTTTATGAGATCCCATTTGTCGATTCTTGATCTTAGAGCATAAGCCATTGGTGTTTTGTTCAGGAAATTTTTTCCAGTGCCCATGTGTTCCAGATGCTTCCCTAGTTTTTCTTCTATTAGTTTGAGTGTGTCTGGTTTGATGTGGAGGTCCTTGATCCACTTGGACTTAAGCTTTGTACAGGGTGATAAGCATGGATCGATCTGCATTCTTCTACATGTTGACCTCCAGTTGAACCAGCACCATTTGCTGAAAATGCTATCTTTTTTCCATTGGATGGATTTGGCTCCTTTGTCAAAAATCAAGTGACCATAGGTGTGTGGGTTCATTTCTGGGTCTTCAATTCTGTTCCATTGGTCTATCTGTCTGTCTCTGTACCAATACCATGCAGTTTTTATCACTATTGCTCTGTAATACTGCTTGAGTTCAGGGATAGTGATTCCCCTGAAGTCCTTTTTTATTGTTGAGGATAGTTTTAGCTATCCTGGGTTTTTTGTTATTCCAGATGAATTTGCAAATTGTTCTGTCTAACTCTTTGAAGAATTGGATTGGTATTTTGATGGGGATTGCATTGAATCTGTAGATCGCTTTTTGGTAAAATGGCCATTTTTACTATATTAATCCTGCCAATCCATGAGCATGGGAGATCTTTCCACCTTCTGAGGTCTTCTTCAATTTCTTTCTTCAGTGTCTTGAAGTTCTTATTGTACAGATCTTTTACTTGCTTGGTTAAAGTCACACAGAGGTATTTTATGTTATTTGGGGCTATTATGAATGGTGTGGTTTTCCTAATTTCTTTCTCATCTTGTTTCTTTTTTCTGTAGAGGAAGGCCACTGATTTATTTGAGTTAATTTTATACCCAGCCACTTTGCTGAAGTTGTTTATCAGCTTTAGTAGTTCTCTGGTGGAACTTTTGGGATCACTTAAATATACTATCATATCATCTGCAAATAGTGATATTTTGACTTCTTCTTTTCCGATCTATATCCCATTGACCTCCTTTTGTTGTCTGATTGCTCTGGCTAGAACTTCAAGAACTATATTGAATAAGTAGGGAGAGAGGGCAGCCTTGTCTAGTCCCTGATTTTAGTGGGATTGCTTCAAGTTTCTCTCCATTTAGTTTAATGTTAGCCACTGGTTTGCTGTATATATTTTTACTATGTTTAGGTATGGGCCTTGAATTCCTATTCTTTCCAGGACTTTTATCATGAAGGGTGTTGAATTTTGTCAAATGCTTTCTCAGCATCTAATGAAATGATCATGTGGTTTTGTTCTTTCAGGTCAAACCTCCTTTTATCCATTTACTCAGGTATAACAATGATTAATTCATAGCTAACCCTGTGTTCTCTGTACATCTACCCACTTGTTTCCCCTTTGCATTGTTTGGAAATGAATTTCAAAGTCCATTTTGGGGTTGGGGATTTAGCTCAGTGGTAGAATGCTTGCCTAGCAAGAGCAAGGCCCTGGGTTCGGGTCCTCAGCTGGGGGAATGGACGGGGGCGAGGGACGACAAAATAACAATCAAAGTCTATTTCATTTATGTTTAGTATATATTACAAAGAACAAAGGACTGGGATTGTCTTTAATAAGCACAGCATGAAAACATTATCATACTTTTTCTATGAGGACCAGGTTGACCTCACAGAGATCTTTCTACCTCTACTCCCTGGCACCACAGGCCTTTGTTATGCCCTTTCACACTGTTTTCTTTGATATCTGATTAGTATTTCAAATTTCTCCAGGATTTGATTTGGCTTGGGGATGGAAGGAAGTTTTGTGTGTGTGTGTGTGTGTGTTGTGTGTGTGTGTGTGTGTGTGTGTGTGTGTGTGTGTGTGTGTCTGTGTGTGTCTGTGTGTCTGTGTGTGTGTGTCTGTGTGTGTCTGTGTCTGTGTCTGTGTTGAGACAGGGTTTTACCCTGTATCCCAGTATGGCCACTCAACTGCTAGGATCATTCAAGTGCACTGATTCTTAACTGGCTTTTATAAGATTTTTTTTTAAGTTATTGTTAATAAAGATTGAGTAGCCTTTTTGTCATTTTTTGCATTTCTTGATGGATTTTTTTTTTTTTTTTGGTTTTTTTTTTTGGAGCTGGGAACCGAACCCAGGGCCTTGCGCTTCCTAGGCAAGCGCTCTACCACTGAGCTAAATCCCCAACCCTCTTGATGGATTTCTTAAGTGTTAGACTCCCCCACCATCATCTTTTTCTTGAAGAAATCAAGCTCTTTGCTAATTGTTTCCCACAGTGGAGTTTGACCACACCCCCTAGTGGTACTTCACACTTAGGTCCACCTTCTGTGACTTGATGAATGGCTCAGTCATTGTGTTCTCATCTCTAACTTTAGAGATCCATCTTTCCATGGGCCTAGGGGATGGATCGTGGATAAGACTACTTCCTGCTCTTATAGAGGACTGGAGTTTGGTTGTCAGCACCACATGGTAGCTCACAACTCTACTGTAGACTGTGTCTGTACCTCTACTTACAGGGAATCCTCTTCTGGTTTTTGAGGTCACTTGCATGGACATGGTGCACAGACACGCTCTCAGGTACACATTCATACACATAGAAATTCATTTTGAAGTTAATCTTATCTGTGACTCTGCTTGACCAAGTAGAGTCAAACATGCAGTGTATATGCAAACACCATCTGATTACTTTCCATTACAACAAAGCCAACAGGTGTCTTCTGTCTCAGGAGGCTTTATTTATGACCAGGAGCCAGTGTGCTCATGTATTCTTGATCCCTGGAACTTTGAAAAATCTAGCTTTCTCATGTTCTTCTGTTTAGCAGGCTTATTCTTGTAAAGATGATGTTTCTCCTGTAGATAACAGTATTACAATGTGTAACTTAAATTTTTCAAACCTTATTTTTAATGATGGTTGTTAAACACTTTAACCTCCCTTGTAGCCTACTACCCATCAGAGGTAGTGGAAAAGAAAGGATGAGGGAAGGGGGGTGAGGACCTGTTTAGAAAGATTCTTTAGAGCAAATCCTGTCTGTGTTGTCTGGAAATTGGCAGTTCACAGGTTAGCAGGCGGCAGCAGCTTGATCAACTCACAAACACTGCATGGAGTCCAGTTCTGTAGAGTCAGGCTAGCAACAGTGGTGACACGACCTAGCAGAGACAACCAGGCCTCAGCCAGTCTGCAGGAGAGACCTGGAGGGATGCCAGGGAAGTGAAGATCAGTGAAGATGTGAGACCCACAGTGTTGGTACAGCAAGCCAAGCTCTGACTCCATCACTCCTTGGAGTCCCATTTTTACCCTCCAAACATCACGTGTCTTTTACGTGTCTTGCCTCAGCACGTGCAACCAATCAGCCCATCTTCAGAGTCCCCACAAATTGAGCTCAACTACGCAATGTAAGGAGGACCAATACATGTTGTTAGCAAAGAATCCTTCATGTGTCCTTTCACGTGTTTGCTTTAGCAGAATATCCTCTCTTCAGTGTTTTCTTGCTTCAAGAAAACATTCCTTCATGAATTTGACCCAGCAAAACATCATCAAATGACTTTTCAAAGAAGTTTGCATTTCTGCTCCTGATTCCTGTCTCCTGACATCAGCGAGTCCCTCTACCCTCTTCCTATGCTTCCTTTGAGCCCAGTTAGCTCTCCTTTCAATATTCTCAGATGGACTCAAATCCCTCAGCTCCCTGACTTCTGCTTGATCAGATAACGGTTCTTTTTAATTCCCAGGCAGCACTCTGGTCCCGGCTCCCTACTCAGAGTAAACCAGCCTTAAATGCCCCACACAAGAGGGTGGTTCCGTAGGGGCCGCCCTGCTCTACTTAAAAGCGTACACAATCAATGTACTATGCAAGTTTACAATAAAGACAGTGCAACTCCAAAAAAAAAAAAAAAAGAAGTTTGCATTTCAACAGTGTAACCCAGGAAGAGCCTCAGTCAGTGTGGTGTCTTAGTCTCCCACTTTCTTTATCTGTAAATGGGGATAATCGTACTACATACCTGACAGTGGTGTTGGGTTGAGTCATTCACGTGATGGATTGGGGAAGTGTCTGCCACAGAGGAGCACTCACAAACGTCAGTTGTTGGCAGAACTTTTTTTTGAGACTGGGTCTTTCTCCTTTTGTTGTTTTGTTTTTGTGTTGTTTTTTGATACAGGGTTTTTCTGTGTAACCCTGTCTGTCTTGGAAATCACTATGTAGACCAGGTTGGCCCTGAACTCACAGAGATCTTGCCTACCAAGAGCTGGGATTAAAGTCAAGCCGTCATGCCTGTTTCAGAGTGTGTGATAAGATGGGTAGCAGTCACGGTTACCATGTCTCATATTTGTTTAGTGTAATTATAAGCAACACAGATGTTTGTGCTCTTACTCTTTGATGAGAATTTGGATGACATAGATTTTTAGATATCTCATTTTCCAGTCTCCCCCCCTTTTCAGTGCTAAAGATCAAATCTAGGGCCTTGTACATGCTAGGCAGGGGCTCTGTTGTAGAGCTGTCCCCAGGTCCCCATCTTCCTCATTTTGTAAAAGAGGACAGTGGCCCAGGAGGGCAGATCAACTTACCTCCCTTGCCAGCAGAGGCAGGGTTGTGAAGATCATAGACAGGGCTAGGGCTGGAATCCAGATTCCTAACCTATCTGATCACAGTGCTTGTCAGCGGCCCAAGAATAGCAGTTCACCTGAGCTGGGTCTCAAGGGAAGCACGGTCCTTGGTGTAACACCTTGTTTCCTCCTCAGTGTGAGTGTTTACCTATTTTGTGAATTAAGTATCTGTCTGAAAGCTGACACTATCTATCTCTTGCTTCTAGGTTGCCGGCATACTTTGTTGTCCCCACTCCCCTTCTCGAAGACGATGTGAAGCGTTTTCAGGGCCGTGGCATACCAGTAAGTACACCTGGAACACACACAGGCAGGCACGTGCACACGCAGAGGCAGAGGAGAAGTCAGCAGCTCTCAGCCCATCCTAGCAGTGATCCTGCCTAGCCCTTGCTTAGTGCTCCCGTTTGTCTGCAGTGTAGGAGTAATCCAAAGATACCACGGGGGCCCCTAAGCAGCCTCCTAAACACGAGGCTCCCTGGAGCAAGTCTCAAGTCATCACAAATGCTCTTGAAATTTTACAGAGACATTGAGACACTTTACTAGGTTAACAGGCCTGCTTTAACACTTAAATCATTTTGCTTCTGAGCTGACACACTACTTGTAGTGGAATGTAAGATTCTTTTTGGCCAGCTCTGTTAATCTTGGTCTGGGCGTAGCTGAGGCTTCTCCTAGAAGACAGCATGAAGCACAGACAGAATAGGAGGGATGGGAGCTGTCTTTAATGTCACTGACCAGATGGCACCCGACTTCTAAGTGTTGACAGAGTTGCCAAGCCTCTGGGGATTTAGTAAGGAATCAGAATCATAAGCACCTGCTGTGTACTACACAAGGCTGCTTTGCCAGAAGAATCCTGAATGTGAGCCGAGATGGTGAAACACCATCCCATTCCCAGGGCCTACAGAGGGGAGGCCGGGCAGGGAGTGAATATGGCCCTGCAGAAGGCCAGCTCTTCAGCACCAGCCTGTAGCACTGTTGACTGAATGCTGCCAGATGGCCAGATTTTTTTAGAGGAAGCCAGAGATGCAGATTTCTATGTGAGTTCTATCTGATCTCCAACTAGACATGGTTAAATTGGAGAATTTTTTTTAAAAAAATGTTCTTTGGGATATTGCTGGATCACATTCCACCAGTTTTTAGCCCTAGATCGACAGCTGACGTTTCCATGCTTACCTTTACACTCTTGAAAATTATTGTGGCTGTGAAAGAGTGTTGTTTATGTGGGTTGTGTCATTTTAGAAATTCCAGTTGAAACTGGGTGTGATGGCTCATGCCTGTAATCCCAGCACTGGTTGAGCCAGGAGGATTGCCATGAGTTCGAGGCCAGCATGCATTCCCTAAGTTTTAGACCAGTGTAGACTACAGAGTGAGACCCTGTTGGTTTTTTTTTTCAAATTGAATTTTAGTGGAAAAATGTAAGAAATGTGTTATCATTGTAGGAAACATACTTTTATGGGAAGTAACTATCTAAAGCAGTCAGATGTAATAGCACTGTTTTGCATTTGGAAGTGGAAGACAGCTGGATTCTTTTAGTCAGCCTGTTGTTAAAGAACACAGAGAAACTCCAGCTTCAGGCGTGCGTTTGGAAAGGGAGGCATAGACAGGCTGGACTGAGAATTGTGTCGTTTGACAGCAGCCAGAACGTGGTCTGTAACTGTTTCTCAAAGGTGACCGACCACAGTAAGGGCTTTGAAAACACAAGGAACTGTTCCTTTTTTGTTGTTAAAACCCACCAGTCTGTCTTATACTTTGAGTGGAATTTAAAGGATACATTTTGTCCTGTTACACATTTGGGAATTCTGGTTTGAGGGTTATACGTGTAGATATGGACGCTTCAGTAATACCCTCTCTCAGAAGAGTACCAATAGGAAGCTCTTCATGAGGTCATATTCTAGTTTGTCGCATTTCTACGTTTTTGCTTTAAAGCTTAATCCCCTACCCCATTGGCAACATTTTATAAATTGCTTTCTGTGAAGTGATAAACTCAGTTTATTCGCTTTGTGAATTTTTTTAGAAATTTAACTTTTGGGGGTGCTTCACACATGAGCACTGTATTTATATCACTTTACTCTTCCCTCTCTCAACTGTTCCCATGTCCCTCCTTACCTCTTCCTCAATTATTACACAGTATAATTGTATGACATATAATTATTACATGTGTAAATGCCTCTGTGTGTATGTAATATATATATACGTAAGTATATATATACACACACACACACACACACACACATACATATATATTTATATGTATGCACACACACACACAATTTACTGAGTCCATTTAGTTTTGTTGTTTTTTTTTTTTTTTTTTCACACGAGTTGATGGCTGACCCCTTAGAATTAGATGACCTACCAGGAACCATCCTTGGAGAAGGTCGATTTTTCCCTCTCAGCCTCCATTGATTGCACAGAGCTCTTCATCTAGGCTTGTGGGCTTGTGAAGTCTACTCCATCCACATTGGCATGCCAGCTGGTATTCTCATTACGCAGGTCTCTTCAAGGCAGTTAACCACATTGTTGAGGTTTCATGGGTGCAGCTTCCTCATCAAGTCTTGAAGACAATTTATTTCCCAGCAGGTGTCCTGATCCCCTAGTTCTTAAATTTTTCTCCTGTTGTAAATGTGTCCGTTAGGGTCAGGCACCCCGGTCACTGCTCTCTGCATTCGTCCCGCTGTGGATCTCTATAGTACTCACCATCTTCTGGAAGCAGAGGCTTCTTTGATGAAGCGTGAGAGCTACGTGTATCCATGGGCTCACACACATAAGTACTTAGAATACAAGTCCATAGATAGCAGCTGCTTACCCCAGGTAAAGTGCTGAAGTTGCTTCATTGGCACTATCCTCTGGGCTGGTCGTTACTGTGGTCTGTGGGCGTCACAGCTAGAAGAACTGGTGGGTGCTTTTCTCCATGGCAGCTTGCCTAGCTCCTTCAATACTAAAAGAGCCAGTCCTCCAAAATCTAAACATGCACAATTTTTGTCAAAGGCACTCCCAACTCGGTGGGACAGACAGTTTATGATAGTGATCAAGATTGTAAAGTTGTTCATTTAAAATTTTTTATTATTAGTGGGGATGGGGGCATGGATGCCACAGTATACATGTGGAGGTCAGAGGAAAGCGTTGTGGAGCTGGTTTGCCCCATCTACCTTTGATCATGATCTGGGGATTGAACTCTGGTCAAAAGGCTTGTCCAATAAGTACTTTATCCACTTTATCCACTTGGGCCTTACTTGTGGAGATGCTCAAGTGACTCAGCCAGTTTTCTTACTTGTAGTGAAGTTGGGCAGTCATGACTAGCCTTGACTAGTGCTGAGCCACCAGTGGGTCACCATGCACTCCTACTGTGCCTCCAGTACACATGTCACCACAGTGGAAAATATTGTGGTGTTGTGGCCACCCACAAGGGCCTTGGGTCTCAGAACAGTGAGGAGTACACTTGGAAAAGTACACTTGCTAGGGAGGAATGAAAATGAGGGTTTTGCCTTCATGGAGAAATATAGAAAAGGGTGTGGTGTGTTCTGTGGGAAGAAACAGAAAAGGATAACTAGCCACACAGGTGGGAATAAAACTCCTCCTCCATCCCTATACATGGAACATCTAGATACAGCTGTCCTCTCCAGGCCTTGGGGCTGAGACATAGAAAACTTTCACCTAAGAAACATCTGTTAGGAGCTTTAGGAAGGTAGTATTCACTGTTCTAACATCCTTAGTGGGGTGCACATGGACAGCAGTAAGATACCACACAGGACGGAACTGATACAGTAGTCAGACTTCTCCCCCCCACCCCCCTCTGCCTAGCTCTCTTTCCCTTTATCTGATGCTGGGCTCTGATGCGGGCCTCGCCATGTGTGTTGGGTTGCAGCTGTGCCTGCTAACCCTCTTCTGTTTGTTCCTGCGCTGACTTGTGCATTGGTCACCTGTGTGGTTGTCAGGTCATTTGCATCCTTGCCAGTTTTGCCAGGTTGCTTGTATAGATTCACTCTCTGAAATAAAGAATAGTAACTAGTTGTCCCTTTGTGCCTTGGGTTATCGTTACATATGTCCCAACTGAAAAATAAGAAAGGTCTGCCTCCTCCTCTCTTTTTCCCCCACAAATAAGAAGTTAAAATGCTTAGAGATGTCTCATTTTTTGGATACTGTCATCCAGTCATGACTAAGAGCGTCCTCCATATGCATCCAAGTAAGCTGTGCCAGCTAGTAGGCATGGCTGCTTAAGTATTCAAGACACTACTCTGTCCTTTCAGCAGCAGGCATAGAAGCCTGCAGTCATTTCTGCATGTTGCTTCCTGTCACGGTAGGGAGGGAGTAAGAGGCAAAGGACCCCTCATTTGTCCAGTGTGAGTACCGCTGTCTTGTACAAGTTCAGGTTGGCCCTAGAAGGGGAGTTGCTCTGTGGGGGACAGATGCTATAGCAGTCCTTGGCCCTCACTCTAGTTGACATCATTTCCCATGTCAAAAGCAGCAGTCCACTCTCCTGAACACATAGTTTCTCATTCAGAGGCCTCCTGGTGCTGTACGGTGATGTATTGGTGGCACTGGGCACCCAGTGCACCCAGTGTCAATTTCATCCTCTTCCCCTTGAACCTCAAGACAGCTCTTTCTGATTCTCTGTGTGCAGAGCAGCTCCTGGATTGCCCTGCTGTTCTCTAGCTCCTGCCCAGGCAGCTGCTCCCTTATCCAAGGTATGGTTTGTTCCTGGCAAGTGGTGCTGAATGGTGCCTAGTATGAGGAAAAACTGGCATTTCATTTGTCCATCCATCTGTCCATTTACTCATTCATTCATCCATCCATTCATTCATCCATTCATTCTGTAATTTGTATACAGGTCAGAAGACTGTTCTCTTCTTCTGTCATGTAGGTCCCAGCAGTTGAACTGAGGCTGTCAGTCTTTGCTGCAAGCATCTTGCCTAGCCGGCTGCCTGACCACACCCCCCAATGTTTTCTTTCCAACACTGCGTGACTCGGGGTTGACATGGTCGGCAGAGTAAGGGCTGGACAGCCACTACAGCACCTGTGGCCGCACACAGAAGCTGCGCTGGTGCAGCTACCCAAGGCACCAAGGCACACTCCTTTGCTCTGGGTCATTTCCAATTAACAAAACCATGCAGGCACCTTGGCCTGTCTTTCAGTTATGCATCCTCCCTCGCTCCCTCGCTCCCTCCGTTGTTCCTCCAAGTCCATTCCTCCCACTGTCCCCCATATAGTAGCTTGCTGTTGAAGAGCTGAGGTAGAGTGGTCGTCTTTATGTCATCCATGCCTTCCCTCTGGGAGTTTCAGATTCGCTGTGAGATAGCTTCATCGTCTTCCCCCAAGCACTGTGCTGGGAACCGAGCTGCCCATTTGCCATGAGGTAGCACAGCCTGCAGAGTCAGACGGTAGCTACTGTTGTACATGTGAAGAAGTCCTTTGGTCTTTCTGAACTACAGATCCTTGCTGTGACTGGGGCTAATCACCATACTTATCACATGGCATGACCGTGAGAATTTAGGGAGTTAATTCATGCAAAGTGCCTGGCATACAAGCTGCACCACCACAGTAGCTACTGTCCTTCTAGTAGCAATGGCTGCTAGACACCATGGCTGCGGACACCGTGTAAGTCACCAGCTATAAAGCAAGTGAAGGTGGATGCTAAACTGGGAACGAGCCTGAGTCTGAGTCTGACTGCCTAGTCCCATTTTCTTTAATTTTTAGGAGTAATTCTTTTTTTTTCGTTGACTGTATCTAGTCAGTTTGTTTAGGATTATAAATGTCTCTGTTTGACCATTAATGTTAAACTCACCTGTCCCCTTTTGGGCTTTGAATATTCCATCCAGTAAACGTTTTTCTCTTTTATTTCTGTAGATCTGGTGTTGGTCCTGTCACAATGGAAGTGCCCTTCTGAAAATGTCAGCACTGCCCAAAGAACAGGATGACAGTGCTTTGCAAATTCAGAAGAGCTTTTTGGATGGGTCAGTATTTGTTGTACATTTTTTTCTGGTCCCACTTAGTTTCTGTTCTATAAGAAGCTTGTGTGGTTCTCACTAGTGTGTCCATTTTGCTTACCTGGAGGTAGCTTTGTGTTGGGAGTCAGCGTATAATGCTCACTTTAATTCTCTTGGAGGAGAGCATTACAGAAGCGTTAGGTGGGGTGGAGGAGCAACATGGTGGTTGTAATGCTAACCCCCATCAAGTCTAGGTCATGGGGCAGGCACACCACAGTACTGTTCTGTTATGTAGAGTATAAATTTCTTTATTCATTTGTTTTTATGTGTCTGAGTGTTTTGCCTGTGTGTGTGTCTGTGCACCATTTGTGCCTGTTCCCTGGGACTGCAATTACAAGTGATTGTGAGCTACTGAGGGCCAGACCTCAGTCCTCCAAAAGAACAGCAAGTTCTCTTCCCCACAGGCTGTCTCTCTAGCCCTCCAAAACAAGTAAGATAAAGTCAAAGTACATAACGTAAAACCTCAAAAGGGGTAGGTTATGTAATTAGATTGCTTCGACCCAAACATGACCTCCATTTCCACATGTGCTGGCTCTCGTGAGTGTGGATTTAATGAGTGGGCAGCTGCAGGGTGCTTCACACAGACAGTGAGTGGCTCATGTCTGTGGCAAACAAGCTCTCCAAATTCACGTTCGTGCTCCTAACCTCATGTTCCTTTCTGACACATAGAATTTACAAGACTATCCACAGGCCACCCTACGAAATGGTTAAAACGGAAGACTTGTCAAGCAACTTCCTGTCCCTACAGGAGATCCAGAGCGCATACTGTAAATTTAAGCAGCTGTTTCTGATAGGTGAGAGAATGTTGAGCAAAATCTCTGTCAAATGGACCTGGGGAAAGCAGATGTTGGTGACAGGAGCTGTTGACTCCAGGGTCACTGTCAAGCAAAGTGAGGCTGGAGGCAGAGGTCCAGAGTGCCAGCCGCCACTATGATGATGCTCCCCAGGGTTCCACTGAGGTCATCTTCCTCCACCCCCTTCCCTAGCATGCCAGTCTCCCCTGTGGTGAGCATCTTAGCAGGGTTTGAACCTTGGAGGGCCTGGAGCCACTGCCCCTCCTACTTATTTATAATGTGAATGATTTGTTGGTTTTCCCTGACTGACTCTCCCCCCCCATCCCCCCCACAATTGGGAATGCTTTAATGCTTTAATATGTTTTAACCCTCCTTCAGCATGTACAGTTTCTTAAAGTGGAAAACAACTTGGTTAATAAGAAATGTAAAAACATTCCAACCACTCCAGTGCATTTGTTTTCCCTCCCAGTCTGTTAGTAACAACTGAAAACTTGCCTTAGTTACACTCTGTGGCCTGTTATTCTCTGTCTAGCCCTGGTTATCCTAGAACTAGCTCTGTAGACCAGGCTAGCCTTGAACTCAAGAAATCACCCTGCCTCTTGAGTGCTGGGAGTGAAAGCATGTACCACAGCTCGGCTCAATTGTTCACATTCTTTTTTTTTTTTTTTTAAGATTTATTTATTATATATAAGTACGCTGTAGCTATCTTCAGACACACCAGAAGAGGGTATCAGATCCCATTACAGATGGTTGTGAGCCACCATGTGGTTGCTGGGAATTGAACTCAGGACCTCAGGAAGAACAGTTAGTGCTCTTAACCACTGACCCATTTCTCCAGCCCCCTTCACATTCTTAAACCAGTCTTTTCTCTGGGGTTTGTCATTCTTAGAGATACCTTTTCCTACCTGACTTCTTGGCACATTCTGTACTCTTTTAGGCGTTGTTCAGCTGCTTTTGAGGTTTCACTGTGTAGACTTAACTGTCCGTGCATGATAGACATGGCTCACCCGATGAGTGACATAGAACACTATGTTCACTTAAGGGAAGCAGCATTGTAGACTTCTAACCACAGCATGCGATACACATGGTAACTGAGTTCCTTTTACTATATGATCCAGGACCGTGAGCCTACAGTTGTGTTTTATTTCATTCACTTGGGACCCGTGAGCTACACAGCCTCGGGCATTATGGGTGTTTCATGGCAGGTGTGGCTGTGGACAGTAACCTAAAGTCTCCTGTTTTGTTTTGTTTTTCCTTTTTCAGATAGCAGTTCAGAATTTTGGGACACAGATGTAAAGTGGTTTTCTCTCTTAGAAAGCAGCGGCTGGCTGGATATAATCAGGTATTTTAACCCGTTGCTTTGCACATGAGTTGTACAGTTGTCTAATTCTGAGATGTAGAGGAATTGACCAATACCTGGTGTGTCACAGTTAACAATTCTGAGATCAAATGCTATGAAAGAAGAGAAGCCTTCTTTGTGCAGTAAGGCTGAGCATCCCTCCTCAGGTGGACTGTCTTGGCAGGGGAGCGAGTGCTGTGCAGGAGTAGGAATGGGAATTCTCAGGGCTGCAGGCTGAGGACAGCACATGGTCAGGGGCAAGCCAGAGAGTTCCATGGGAACTATGGTCTCCAAAGAATAGCCTGCAGAGAGAGACAGCGAGAACTCCTTAGCCACACTGATGTTCAGCTGACCGTCCACCCTGTGCTAGTTTAATTAGTTACTGGTCTTGCTGTGACTTACCAACAAGGTCAGGGTTACATTTTGTACAAGACTTTGTATTTCAATAATCATCTAGGATATATATACACAGCTACATACCAGAGTTAGTCAGCTGTAAAGAAGGGTGACATGATGTGCTTTGCAGGAAAAGGGGTAGAGCTGGAGCTCTTGAAAGATGAAATAAGAGGTCCAGACAGAATCTTATATGCAGGCTCTTAGCTAGGAGGTGGGAGCATATGTCTTTATCCCAGTACTGGAGAGGCTCTGAGTATGACTACAGACAGCAGTTCTAATATAGCCAGGGCTACACAGAGAAACTTTGTCTCAAACAAACAAAAAGAAAACCAGTACTTTGAGGTGGTGGTGGGATAGTCAGAAGATGGCTACATGAGACCTTGTCAGGTACATTTTAAGAGGAAGGAAAAGGTGTAAGGGAAACCATGAAGGGAGGCAGTGGTTCTGAAATAAGAACAAACAAGAGAATTGGGGGTATCAAAGTAAGGTACATTTATTTCAAGCTGAATCTAGATATCATTTTTCTTGCACCCTTGCCAACCCCATCTCATGAGCATGGAGGAATGACTATTTGGGGCATGAAGGAGACCAGGAAAAATGGGAGAGGTGGGTTGTAGCATGGAGGATGAATATGGCCAAGAAACAGTGGGTGTCTGCTAATCTTCCTGTTATTCGGTGTGCTAACTAAAAATTCCAATACAAGAGAAAATATGATTGGGGACATCTTTACGTTGATTTCATGACT
The DNA here is from genome assembly GCF_011064425.1 of Rattus rattus. Taxonomy (NCBI): domain Eukaryota; kingdom Metazoa; phylum Chordata; class Mammalia; order Rodentia; family Muridae; genus Rattus; species Rattus rattus. Next base: position 168,830,055 of record NC_046156.1, on the reverse strand, counting down.
TGACTCCCTTAGGAAAATGTTCAGTTCTCAGTGGTTTTCATAAATATTTTATGGATGGAGAGTTTATACATTGAAGTTACACATGTATTTGTTGGTGGTGCTAGAGATGCAACATAGTTCCATGTGTGAGCACTGTGCTATGGACTACACCCCAGGGAGGAGCTCAGTGTGCTAATCTGTACATGGCTCTATATGATGGCACCACAACCACAACTCACTACTCCCTTGCCGTCTGTGCTGTCTGTGGGGAGCCATCGTTCCACTCTGGTAGGTCAGACTTGGACGTTTGTAGGTTCTGTGTGTGGAGTTCAGCATTTGTCTTTCTGCACCTGTCTTTTGTTCATGTTCCTCCCATATTGCTGCAATGATGGAGTGTCCTTTTTTACTGCTGAGTAATGTTCCAACACACACACGCACATACACACACAGAGTTGTTCTGCTGTCAGTGAACTCTTAGATTGCTTCCATGTTTTGACTAGTGTGAGAAATGTTGCAGTGCATATAAGAGTATGGATATCCTGGGGTTGGGTTTTTAGCTCAGTGGTAGAGCGCTTGCCTAGCAAGCACAAGGCCGTGGGTTCGGTCCCCAGCTCCAAAAAACAAAAAAGAGTATGGATATCCTAAGATACCACTTTTATCCCTTTGAATAAATTTGTGTGTCTGTCTGTGTCTGTGTGTCTGTGTACTTGTGTATAGTATAATTGGCTTCTTATAGGCAGATGGGTATCAGCAAATGGTTATTTCTTTTTCTAGCTTTTTAGCATGAAGAAATAAAATAAAAATAAAAGAACAATTCAACACACCTCTAAATGTCTTCTTTATAGCACCAAACTCAGTAACTAATGCTCCTGTTCTCATCTCTCCCACGTTTAGACGCTGCCTGAAGAGAGCAATAGAGATTATAGAATGCCTGGAAGCGCAGAACATGAACGTCCTCCTCTTGGGTAATAAAGCACGAGGGGAGGTTTCCAACCGCATTCACCGAGAGTCAGCTTCTGTGTATATAATTTGCAGAGTAGCTTTTCCTTCCCTCCTCCCTTTTCCATAACCTGTAATCCTTTGCCTCAGATTTCAGTGGTGCAGTTTACATAGAATCCTTTCACTTGGAGCTTGGCAGACCCACTCACAGCCCAAGAAGGAATTGCTCTGTGTCTTTCCCCGATAGTCTTTGGGACACCCTTTTACCCAGGGGACTGTAGCTGTTTAGATTACTGTTCTTGTCTGTGCTGGCAGCTTTCTGCAGTTGCCATGGAAAGGGAGGTGGTGGGCTGAGGCTCTCCTCTCCACAGTGGGGTATTTGCTCTGCTTCTGGATGGAACCACTCCGTGTAAAAGGAGGACAAACCCACCTGCGGCAGAGATTGCTGCTGTGGCCTGCTCTTTTAGATTTTATTTCACTTTGATTTTAGGAGATGGGATCTCATGGGATTGCCCATGCTGCCTCGAATTTCTGGGCTTAAGTGATCCTCCTGCCTTAGCCTCAAAATTATCTGGAAGTACAGACATGTTCTACCATCCTGGCTTGCTTTAGAGGGTCTTAGTTTCTAGCCCAGCTCTGCATGTGAAGTAGTTTCTCCTGTTTTTCTACACACACATTCACACACACCCGGTGGTTACCACTTGTGGTGCTTGCCTTATTGGAACCCCTTAAAGCAAATTGGAAAATATTCCTCTTCATGGTTTCTGGGCCACCTGGTACTAGTACCTTAGCCCTGCATGCTCTTAAACACCTTCTGTGTGCAGCGGTCTGTGCTTTTCTTCCTACACACATGCAAACTGCTGGGAGCATTGCCTTAAGCGTATTCTTATAAAGATACAGGAAGAGTAGTGTTTGAATTCTAAATAGCTAGTTTAGAGGGATGAGATCTGAGAGGCAGGAAGAGCCCAGAACCAGATCCACCAACTGCAGAGCCGTGCAGTGTGCAATCTGGTTCTGATGGATGGTTCCCAGAGGTGTGCCATCCACAGAAGAAGAGGAAGATTGCCTTCAAGATGGAACTGTTAGAAGAAATTAGCAGCACTAGAGGGCAGATACAAACATCTGTCTCTTGGACAGAGAAGATGAGTCAGCTAGTAGGTTTGGATGCACCAAGTTAGATCTCCAGAACCTTCATTAAGAAACAAAACAAAGGGCTGGAGAGATGGCTCAGTGGTTAAGAGCACTGACTGCTCTTCCAGAGGTCCTGAGTTCAAATCCCAGCAACCACATGGTGGCTCACAACCATCTGTAATGGGATCCGGTGCCCTCTTCTGGTGTGTCTGGAGACAGCTACAGTGTACTCATAAACAAAGTAAATAAATAAATTTTTCAAAAAAAAAAAAAAAAAAAAAACAAAACAAAACCAAAGAACAAAAGCGGCATCATAGCATGTGCTTGTGATCCCAGCACTAGGGAGGAGGAGGCAGGGAACACTAGGCCAGTGAAGAGCCCTGTCTTGGAGGGTAGGAGGAAGGTAGATGGTACTTAAGGAACAGCACACAGGGGACTGGGATTTAGCTCAGTGGTAGAGCGCTTGCCTAGGGAAGCGCAAGGCCCTGGGTTCGGTCCCCAGCTCAAAAAAAAAAAGAACAAAAAAAAAAAAAAAAGAACAGCACACAGTTTCCTCTGGCCTGGCCTCCACATGCACCTGCACACATGCATGTTCACACACACACACACTTAAATTAGCCCCAGATGGTTGCCGCACAGTCGCTAGGGATGAGTGTAAGCCTAAGATTCAGTGCATTATGATTCTAGGGCACAGGGAGAAGGAGTGCTTACAGCATGATTACATCTCTAGTTCTCCAGCCTTGACGGGACTGTCACCATCTTCCTTGAGGACACTTTTAAAAAGCAATATGAGGGGCTGGAGGGATGGCTCAGTGGTTAAGAGCACTGACTGCTGCTTCCAGAGGTCCTGAGTTCAATTCCCAGCAACCACATGGTGGCTGGCAACCATCTGTAATGGGATCCGGTGCCCTCTTCTGGTGTGTCTGAAGACAGCTACAGTGTACTCATATAAATCAAAATTAATTAAAAAATTTAAAAAAAAGCAACATGAGTTGGACCTTTTTGGGAAGGGGGAATAAAGAGGAAGCCATGGGAAATGTAGACCTGGCTTTAGTATCTTCACATTCTAAGAAGAAAGCATGACTGGATGTATTTACCTTTGCTCTGAGTCAGCCGTGTTGGGCAAGTCTGTGAATAGGCTTTAGCCTTGTGGGTTAGATGAAGTGCATTCCAGGTGGGCACATGGAGGAATATCAAGAATTCCTCCTGTACACTTGGCAAGGAGAAGCAGGCGCCTGTGCTCTTCAGACAGAACAGGAAAGAGGCTTGTGGCTGAAAAGGTCATTTAGTGCAAAGCTATCCAAGAAGGATGGGGAGTGGAAGAAAAGGGTCTGAGTCTGGAGCAGTGAGTGGTGACTCCCCTGAAGGCAGGGAGGTAGGCAGGCTATCGTGCATAGATGCTACTGTTCTCATTTATGGCATCTGTGGGTGCCGTGGCTAAAAGTTGATTTTTCAGGGCTGCCTTTGTTCAGTAAGCAGATCTCTGCTTAGCACCCCTATGTGCTGGCTGGGACCTGTCCTGATAAGCCATAAGCAGTCTGTCTCCCAACTGGCCATTGTCTATAGGAAGTAACAACAGACCTTGCTCTTGGGAACCCCGTTGAGCTGTGTGGGAATGAGAACACTGCTCCTTTAACACTCTGTCTTCCTCCTCCTTGGTGCTGCTGCTGGGCCCCTGTAGAAGAGAACGCTTCTGATCTCTGCTGCCTCCTCTCATCTCTGGTGCAAGTGATGATGGATGCCCACTGTCGAACCTGGACTGGGTTTCAGAGCCTTATCCAAAAGGAGTGGGTCATGGGTGGCCACTCTTTTTTGGACCGCTGTAACCATCTCCACCAGAGCGACAAAGAGGAGGTGAGTGTCCTCACTGCAGACTGTTGCAGTCCTGGGGAGAAACTCCCTCTCACTGGGTCACTGTTCTTGAATGTATGTTTGCCAGGTACAAGCATATACTCCACAGACACCAGAAAACCAACCCATTGACCTCAGGATGACTTTGGATGCTTTGAATGACTTTTTCATATTGCTTAATATGAAATCCTTCTAGGGCCAAAAGAATATCAGTGAGCATGTTCAAAGTTTTCCAACTTGTGTAGAGTAAGTTTGTGTATATGTTTCATACTAGGAGAAATACTGGTTTTGTAACACTTAGAAAATAGGAAGAGAGAACTCTTCAAATCTCTCTAAATTTAACCCGGCAAAGAGTGGTATTTAGTGTATAAATTTATCACAGAAAGTATACTTAGCTGAGTACATTTTCCTTGTGACAGTCCCATCCATTGCTAGAGCCTTTGAAGTGCTAGAGAAGTAGGCCCTGAGTCCCAGCCTCTTCTCTTTCTAGTCCTTGTCATTGTTTGTTGTTTGGGGTATGGGTTTTTGGTGATACTGTCTAAGGTTGGCTTTGAACTCGAGTCTTCCATCTCAACATCCCAGGTAACTGGGATTCTGTGAATGCACCACCACTCACCCTAGGTTGCTTCCCTTTGCATGACTGGCTCGACTGGCTCAGCCTCTGTCAGAGAATTGTTTTGTGTTTTTATTTTATTTTAGACAACGTGTTACGTATCCCAGTCTGGTCTCAAACTCATTATGAAGCCAAGGATGACGGTGAAGTTCAATCCTTGTGTCCATCTCCCAAGCATGGGGATTAGAGCCGTATACTAACACAACCAGAGCCACATCCCTGCCTGAGTTAACAAGCAGTTTGCCTCTGGATTGTAGTGTGCTTTTTTTAGGCAACAGCAACACAAATTCCTTGGTTCTAGCGAAAGGAAAATTGGACCTAGTCTTACCTGATTAAGTCATCTTTAGAGTGAACAAACACACGCTACTAGTGTGAATTGTGGCTTCTCTTTTCTCGATAACTAATCAGCATGTTTGTCTGTGATGCAGAACAGCCTGGCTTAGTGTGCTGTGTGACTAGAGCACCTTGGCTCCTGCTCTTCCGGGCTTGACAGGTTCCTGGGGATACTTGGGCCTGCGTTACTGTGTCACTCAGTTTCTTTTTTTTTTTTTGGTTCTTTTTTTTGGAGCTGGGGACCGAACCCAGGGCCTTGCGCTTCCTAGGTAAGCGCTCTACCACTGAGCTAAATCCCCAGCCCCGTCACTCAGTTTCTTTCAGGCCAGACCTATGCTCTTCTGTATGCTATCAAACTTAAGAGAAACCATATTTCTTAGTCTGAGAGGGACTTGGAAGAAGTAATTTGAAAGGCTAATAAGATACACATACTTTGATAGGCAAAGAGGAGGTGATACTGTTTGGAAAGATGTGATTTTTTTGCATGTCTTATCAAAGGGAGACTGACAGGATCTGTATCTTGTTGAGAAAAAGGCCAAAAGAAGGCCTGTGCTCACCCCCTTTAGGGTTGCTGACACTTAAGATCCCTTGCCCTTACTATACAGTGAGGTTTGTATACTTGATGTTCATATATTTAGCTCATAGATATATGCCTCTAATCCCAGAGCCTGGGAGATGGACACAAAAGGATTAAACTTGACGTTCATCCTTAGCTACGTGATGAGTTTGAGACCAACCTGGGATACGTAATGCCTTAATGGTATTTTCCATAATGTGTAGTGTGAAGCCTGTTAAGAACCAACATGCTGGAGTTCTGAAGGAGAACTGGCTGCTGTGATTTGTGATATTACTGATGCAGAGCTGGTCTTTTATCCAATAATTCTTACCACCTTTTTACCAGTTCTGTGTGAGGCCTGCATCTCTCTACTTTTACAGAAGGTAGACACTGTCACATTCTTGCCTTACCTTGTTACAGAATCACTGGTAGATCATAAATACAGTTCAACTGAGAAACAGGGTCAAAAGAGGACCCAGTTAACAAAACATTTGAATGTAGGGTAGGAACCCATTATGCAGCTTTTGCCTTTGCCCGCAAGACCCTCTCTGATTGGTAAAGAGGGGAACATTCTCCTGCTGAGTCTCCAGCACCATCCCCACCTGTTAACATGGGGTAGGGGAGAGGAGGGCAGGAATGCCCCCATACACTGTTTTTCTTGACAAAGTGTAAAGTGATAGTCATTATGATGTACTGGTTTTGCAGTTGAATTCTCTAAAGAAGGATAGAATTCACTAGGTGGGCAGTGGTGGTACATGACTTTATTACTAGCACTCAGGAGGCAGAGACAGGCAGATCTCTGAGTTTGAGGCCAGCCTGGTCTATAGAGCAAGTTCCAGCACAGCCAGGACTATACAGAGAAACTCTGTCTTGAAAAAACAAAACAAAAATAAAACCCAACAACAACAAAAAAGTAGTTCACTTAATTGGAGTTCAGAATTAGTGTTCTCTATCATCATAGCTAATTGCAGCCTCTCGTGTGTTAGTGCAGACACGTTATGCATTATTAGGTACTTACCTCTGGCACAGTAGTACTTGAGATGCTGATGCTAACCAAGGGAGATCGTCTCCCTGAGAATGTTCATCACGTGGAATAGGTTGTCTATCTGTCAGAGAGACAGGGTTCAGAAGCTCCAGATGGCTGTCTGCTGAGCTCAGGACAGGCCTTGCTGGACGTAGGCTTGCTAAGTAGTGTGTCTTGTTTCCACATAGGTCCCTGTGTTCCTGCTTTTCTTGGACTGTGTCTGGCAACTGGTGCACCAGCATCCCCCGGCATTTGAGTTCACAGAGACATACCTGACTGTTCTGTCGGATAGCCTGTATATACCTATTTTTAGTACCTTCTTCTTCAATTCACCTCATCAAAAAGATACTAACATGGTAAGAGTCCCTCTTAAAGACCCCTGTGCCAAAGAAGCTGCATCTCACAGACTCCATGCTTACTTAACCGTGACTCTAAAAGTCATAAGTGTTCAAGGTATCCCAGCTATTCCTCCTAGGAAAGTATTTAATATACATAAGCATATGTAAATATGTATATACATACACACACACACACACACACACACACACACACACACACACACACACACACATATATATATATATCTGAAGAAGCTTGAAGCACAATAAATATCTAGCCCAAGAATATATATTGTAAGTATTAAGATAAAAGGAAATTTTGGAGTTTGGGAATTAAGCCAAATTAAAAGTTACTCTTTTTGAAGGTAGACCAGATGTCCTCTGTTCATTACCTTATGTACTCTAGGTATCTGTTCATCTCTGTGCCTTCATCTAGCCCTCTCCTGCTTTGTGACGGACTTTGAGTTGCTAGATTGCCAAGGCCGAGGAGGAAGCAGGAACAGTGGAAGCTGGCATCTTAGATAGCCCTGGGTTCAGTGACAGCCTTGCAGCCTGCCCACTTCATACCCTCAGGCAGTTCACTTGTGTTCTCTTAGCCTTGGTTTCCTCAGATGTCAAATATGTCAAATATGGGAAGTAGGGGTTAACTCACAAGGTTGGGAAGGAACCCAGCCTCAGAGCTGACATAGACCACTGGGAATATGGGCCTTCCACCATCCTCCCTGCCAAGGGCATCTACCTTGAGAAACACAGTGCCTACACAAGCGTTCGTTGTCAACCCTGGCTGAGCCTTCTCCCTGAAGCCTGTCTTTTCTGAGAATGAGTGTTTGCTTCCCAGCCGTCCCTGGAAGCTGTGCTGACGTCACTATGCTTGTTCTGGCAGGGCAGGGAGAGCCTGGATGCACAAAGCAAGCCTTTGACGCTGCTCACCGTGTGGGATTGGTCAGTACAGTTTGAACCCAAAGCACAGACTTTGCTCAGAAACCCTCTTTATGTGGAAAAGCCAAAACTGGACAAAGGCCAGCGGAAAGGATCACGTTTCAAAGTAAGATGTGCTGTCTTAACCCCACCCCACCCCCATCTCCCCCAGCTCCTCCATCCTGTATATGTGAGGACAAAGGCCACTTTATGGATCTCTCTGTGGGTGTGTTACCTCCCTATGGCATGCAGTTGGGATCTGTGGTTCTCAGGATATTGATAAGACATGTCACTGAGGCTGCTGTGGCAGTGGCTGTGGCTGCTATGCATGGAATTGCACCTCTTACCTGTCTCCGTGTGTGGCTGGTAGATAAGGGAGCGTTGATTAGGAAGGGTTACCACTCATTTGCCAGTTCATAGGTTTCATAGCAAGACCCTGTCTTTGTTTTTAATAAAAACTTTACTATTTTACATGCATGTGTGTTTTATCTAATATTTGTCTGTTTACCACATATGTGTCTGGTGCATATAGAACCCAGAAAAAAAGGCATCAGATCCCCTGGAATTGGGCTTCTAGTCAGTTGTGAACCTCCATGTGAGTGCTGGGAACCAAACCTGAATCTTCTGGAAAATCAGTCAGTGCTTTTAACCACTGAGCCATCTCTCTAGCCCAAGACTTGTCTTTTTTTTTTTTTTTAAGATTTATTTATTTATTATATATAAGTGCACTGTCACTGTCTTCAGACACACCAGAAGAGAGCATCAGATCTCATTACAGATGGTTATGAGCCACCATGTGGTTGCTGGGAATTGAACTCAGGACCTCTGGTAGAGCAGTCAGTGCTCCTAACCTCCGAGCCATCCCTCCAGCTCCCAAGATTTTTCTTAATAAACCTGTAAACTGAGAGTGGCAAGCATCGTGTAAAGGTCTGTACTGTCCCCAGCACTACCTACTCTACTGCAGTGGGATAGCTGTGTCCCAGTGTTTTCCACAGTTGTCACCCTCCAGCTTTGGCCCATGGACTAGAGTTTGCCAGCCAGTACCCTAAACCACAAAAAACAAGCCCTTATTTCCCTTTAAGACATATTTGTTCCTGATTTTGCTGATTATCATGTCCCAGAGTGCTCTAACTGATGCACGGTTTGGTCTGCATTCTGTCACCTAGCCCAGAGTCTCTCAGATCCCTTAGGCTCTCAGAGCAGAGCGATGGCAGATCTACACCTGTGCACGTCATTCTCTTTCCCATCACTGTCCTGCCTATCCCGCCTGATTCTCGGGGCTTCTAGGAGCCTTACCAGTTCAGGTTCTAGTCTGAGAAAGATGGGGTGCAGGTGAGCTATGGCCAGTACTTAGAGACAGTGTCAGCTGCTGGGGACTAGACCTGCCATGTCACCCTCTTAGCTGCCCTGAAGCCCAGCATGGATGCTGATCTTTTCTTCTGGTAGAGCAAGATTGCTGCATCTCAACCAGAGATGAGCTTTTCTGTGGTGTGTTGTGCCCCCTGGTGGCAGCCTGCTTGTCCTCTGGAGAGAGCTGGACTAGAGTCACAGAGCTGACTGGTACCTGTGGGTCAAGGAGCCACTGGGACAGCTAAGCACCCCTTTTCTGATGTCCTCGCTGTCTCTTCTTATAGACAGTGGCAGGTGATGTTGGCTCTAGGAGAGGCTGGGAGGGAAGATTCGAGCCAGAGGACAGGAGGATTGCAGGCTGAGTAAATGGGGAAGGGTTGGGGCAAGCAACATTGCAGGGACTGACCTGAAACTCACTGTATAATCCAAGCTAGCCCTAAACTTCTGGCAGCCTCTGGTCTCAGCCTCCCAAGCATGGAATTACAGGCGTCAACCACTCCTTACAGCTCTCCTCCTTTGAGTGAATCCTTAAGAACAGAAGAGTTGGCAGAAATACCTTCTCCTACATTTATTTGTACCTTTTCCTTTGAGCATTGATGAATCCCCACAACCTCTGACCTATCTTCATAACCCTCTCATGGTGTACCCAGAATATAATACCTTGCTTTGTTCCTGAGAAAGCTAGCAAGCAGGAACAAAACTTAAGTGCTCTCATGTTTGCTGCTCTGAGCAGCCTGTCAAACAAGAATATCTGGCCCAGTGAGCCCATTCCTCTTAGCCAGCGCCTCTGCTGCTGTTGCCTGTTGCCCTTGTTCAAAAGAGACCTTAAGGCTTCAGCTGGAATTCACTGAGTGCCTGATAAGCTAAAGGTTATTTTGTCCATGGGATCATATCTTCAGGTGGTCAGTACTGATGCCTGAAGAAGTGCAGAAGATTCTGTAGTCAAGAGCTCTCAAAAAAGAAAAAGAAAAAAGAAAGAAAGAGAAAGGAAAAGAAAAAACAGTGCTAGGCGTCAGTGATTGTAGGAGAAGGATGCCAGTGCTCCTGACCAGACTGATCTACACAGTAGACTGAGGGTTCCACAGTGGCCAAGGCTGTGCAACAGAACTGTGTCTCAGAAAGCCCCCAAGACTGGCCTAATCATTAACTTGTGTTAAACCGGTTCCTGCAAAGTACTTTGTGTCCATTGGTCTCAGAAGGACCAGTCTGTCCCAGCATGACTTTGTGTCCAGCCCCACATATGCCGGGTTCCTCTCCTTTGTTGATGCTGTGTCACACAGATCACCCACTGCCACCATGAGCAGGAAGTGCCCCATGTGCTACAGCATTGTAATGGGTACACAGGAGATGGCAATTCTTGCGTCTCTTGACCCTGCTCACAGCAGGATGGTGATGCTCATCATTAATCATCATCATATTTTAATGGAAATAGCTGTAACCTTGCCTCCTAACCAGATACTCTTTTGTTTTCTTTCAAAGCATCAACGACAACTTTCTTTGCCACTTACCCAGTCTAAGTCATCTCCCAAAAGAGGATTTTTCAGAGAAGAAACGGATCATTTAATCAAAAACCTTCTAGGCAAGAGAATTAGTAAACTTATTAACTCTTCCGATGATCTCCAGGACAACTCTCGAGAGTTCTATGACAACTGGCATAGTAAGCCCACAGACTACCACGGCTTGTTGTTGCCTCACATTGAGGGGCCTGAAATCAAGGTGTGGGCTCAGCGCTATTTACGTTGGATTCCAGAAGCCCAAATCCTGGGTGGTGGCAGAGTGGCCACTATGGGCAAACTCTTGGAAATGATGGAGGAAGTGCAGAGCTTACAGGAGAAAATAGAGGCAAGGCATCACAGACAGGAGGCTGTCCACGTACAGGCGCCCGGCCTGCTCAGGAACTCTGCCCGCCTGTCTTCCCTGTTCCCCTTCGCAATGCACCAGCGACATTCAGCCAAGCCCGTCTTACCCACCAGTGGCTGGAAAGCTTTGGGAGGTGAAGATGACCTGGCCAAACGAGAAGATGAGTTTGTGGACCTAGGGGACGTGTGACACTCTTCTCAGGGACTGTGAAAGAGGCACACTGTACGGTGGGACAATTGTTCCTGGACTGGTGTCACGATGTTAGCCCAGTGCTGTGAAGGAGAGAGCAGGGCTTTCAGGAAGAGAGCTGGTTCTCCTTTTCTTCCACAGTTCTGGAAGACAGCGCAACAAAGCCATGCCTCTAGGATGCATAGGAGGGAGTTCCTACTTGACCTGTCATAGGATTGGGGTCATTTCCTGACATCTGTATTATATGTACACACAATGGCTCGTGGCCAGGCTGCTGTGAGAGCCTCCTGTTTTCTCTGTGCCAAGATAATTATATAGCCATTTTGAACAAGAGTAAGGGCAGCTTTGTGCAGCATCTAAGTGGAGAGACAGAGGATTAAGAGATGTGCTTTGTCTTAAACCATGGCATATTCCAGCGTGCACACACACACACACATGCACGCACCACAGAGTTGACAGTTCTGCTGGTGTCATCCATCCTAATGTTCAGCCCCTCCTTCCTGAACTGTAACAAGGCACAGGGTGGGTGGGGCAGCCGCCTTCCCTTTTCCTTTGCTGTCATTCCCAACTTACCTTTTCCTGTTCTGTGCCATTCTGGGGGTCCACCTCGGTGCACATCATCCCAGGGTCTTGTTGCTGACCTGTTGATTAAACTGGGGAAAGTCCTCTGGCTTCCACAGGGGAGCTCACGTTCCTTGGAGCCCTGTTTTGACCGCACACTTGGCTCTCTGCTCGAATACCAAGGCTCGGGGCACCTAGAGCCTCTCAGCAGCCCCTCAGCTCCCTTTGCCTCCCCAGTACCCTCACGATGCTGGGGCAAGCAGGACAGTTCGAATGTGGCTGTCACAGGAAAGCAGCCATGTCAGCAGCAATTATCACAGGATGCCTCAGTGATTGAAAAAGCCATAGAAGGGAACTCAGCCCTGCCTAGTCACCGTGGGTCTGCTGTGTTAAAGATACATATTTTCTTACTGTTTGAAAGCATACTTTGTAAGGCTTCGCGCTGTCATTCTCAACAAAGCTCTGTCCAGTCCCACAGAAGCGTAGGGAAGAGGGAGTGGGCAAGGGACCTCACTGAGACTGCCTCACGTGTTTGCCTTTTTTCTCTGTTTGCTGGTAGGGAGAGGTCCTGTGAGGAAATCTCTGTTGCTCATGGGCAGTAAGGCATTTTGGAACTTAACAGAAAGTCCTTTCTGATTGCACTGAATTATCTTTCGTATGTAGTGATCATTTCCTTCGGCTCCCTCCACAGTAGCGCACAGTCTGGGCTGGCGTGTTGACTCAGCGTGTTGGGGGTGGGGGTCAAGACCTGTGTTTCTGGGACCAAATGCACTCAGTCTCGGTTGCCTTAAGAATCTTTCAGGCCAGGCCTGCGCTAGGAGTGCGCTAGGGATCTAGAACACGCCCGTTCCTAGCTGCCTTTCCTTGTGTTCCTTGGGCTCTGTAAGCTAGCGCTAACTGCCATGCCCTCAGCCTCTGCTTCACAAGTCCTCAGTGGAGAGAACTATTTTTGTTACCATATTATAGCGTGAATATTTATATGGTAGCCTCTGCAGTCTTAGTGATTCCCCCCCCAAAAAAAATTGCCTCTTGTGATGTTTTATACTTCACAAAGTATGGTTTAAAGGCACAAGGTCATGACCCTTGTTATATCAGTTGAATGTGCATTGAAATATTTTTCTATGCTTTTTTTAAATCACAATAGAAAAGGTAAACAAGCTGTTGCAACCTGTGTGGTTACGACAATTTATGTTATGTATTTATATTTGAAACCAGATTTCTATAACTTGCATTTCTGTACAGAACTTCCCATAGGTTTATATATTGTGTATTTTTATTCAAGATTGAGATGTGGTTTATGTTTAACATTAAAAGATAAAATAAGACCCTTTGTTTAAAACACACTGTGCAAGTTTGAAAGTGTCTGTTAATAATTTACTGTATATATACTTGCCTTTGTTTATACCTCCAAGTTTTTACACTGAAGATAAACTAGCTTTAATTAAATTTTAAAAATTTAAGGGAATAAGCTGTTCGGCTGAGTCAGTTTAAATGTGCAGTTTATTTTTGGGGTGTTGGTGGACGTTTATACATGCCTCACTGCATTGTAACTGACTGCAGAGATTAAAGAACAACTTTCAATCAGCACCATGACTGATGTGCGTGGTCTGACTCCTGGTTAATCCTTCTTATTCATTCAGGACATGATAAACGCGTCCTGGGTTCTGGCAGGACCTACAGCAAACGGAGCCCTGGGAAAGCTCAAGGCTGTACTCTCCTGGAGCCCCACACCTCCATCCTCTTCTCTCCTCTGTGCATGTGTATGTACATGTATGAAACTCATGTGTTGGCTGGTAATAGGCAACCAACATCCAAACATACTCAGCAGGTGGAGGAGCTTGCCACCAAGCCTTATGACCCTAATTCAATCCCTAGGATCCAACAAAGAACTGTCCCCTGTAAGTTGTCTTGTGACCTCCACACATACCCTCTTGTCTGTGGTCCCCACACAAATAAGTGTGATTTTTAGTGATCTGAAGGTAGATGGGGCCAGAAGCCCTCAGGGTGAGTGGGAGAAAGGGCTTTTGTGTCCTGAAATGCTGCAATGCTGCAGTGTGGGTCTTTGCTCCAAAGGAGTGGTGTGTGTGTGTCTTTGCTCCAGAGGAGTGGTGTGTGTGTGTGTGTGTGTGTGTGTGTGTGTGTGTGTGTGTGTGTGTGTGTGTGTGAGAGAGAGAGAGAGAGAGAGAGAGAGAGAGAGAGTGATGGCTCAGTTCTATTTTTTGTTGTAAGGAATGCGAGCTCATAAAACTGAGACACATTGTTTTGTTTTGAGTTCTGTCTCTCTGACCTCTCCCACCTGCAGATCCGGCTCCCCGGCTCCCCGGCTCCCCTGCCTTTGTTGTTCCACACCTAGAACACCCTTCCCAGTGTGGCCTGGCCAGCCTTGCTTAAGGCTCTCCTGGAATCTAATAGGCTCTGTTGCCACATTCCTTTCAGACTTATTTTGTAAAGACTGACTTACTTTTATATTATATGCGTATTTGCCTGCATGTGTGTTATATATGTGTACCACTTGTGTGTCTGTTACCTGTAGAAGTCAAAAAGAGTCCATCGGATTCCCCTGAAATGAGTCACAGGTTGTTATAAAACCAAACCCAGATCCTCTGAGAGCAGCAAATGTTCCTAACCACTGAGCCATCTCTCCAGCACCTTTCCCTCAGCCCCCTCCCCATACTTCTTTCTTAGATATTTGTGTTATATTCTTAACTGGTTAAGACCCTGGAGAGTCACAGCTTTCTTATCCTCCATCTCTGTTGTCTTATGCAATCTGTGGTCTCTCAGTTTTGTTCTTTTCTTGGTTTTGGCCAAGAGTGTGGAGAGCACTTAATGAAGTGTGGAGTGTTTCCTGTCCAGAAAAAAAGAGAATGGGGAATGGGTCCTGTTGAGAACCAGCCCTGTGCTTCATGTCTCCTGACTATTTGTGGGACAGACTACAGAAATGGCCTGAGTAAAGCCCATTTTCTGAGCTCCTCCTCAGCTCATAGTCAAAGTGGCTGTTTGGGGCTATGGTTGCGCCATACTGTGTCTCATGTTTATAATACCATCCTTGGGGCAGGACAGATTGGAGCCAAACATCTAGAATCTCGTGCACATGCACATACACAAAACTTCAGAGCTGTGTCTGCGCCACCTTTTCCAGAGAGGTTTAACAGCTGGGAGGACCCACCCTGAGTGTGGGCAGCACTAGTGGATGAGCTGTTGGAGCCTAGGCCAAATAAAAAGAGCGCGTGAGCTAAGCACCAGGCATCCCTGCTTTCCGACTGGTCTCACGTGTCCACTCACCTGATGTGCTTGCTGCTATGATGGACTGTACCTTCAAACTGTGAGCCAAGATAAACCTGCCCACACCCCCTTTTTTGGGGTAGGGAAAGTATTTTGTCACAGCATCAAAGACACTAACAGATCTATCAAGAATCTCCCAACAGTCCCTGCTAAAGTCCCTACAGCATCCTGAAAAAGACTAGGATAGTGAAAGGAGAAGGATCCTGTTTGGCTGGATACCCATTTGCCAGAGAAGTATCCTCGTGTAAGATTGAGAGCCTGACTAGCATGGGTAAAGCCGGCAGAGTTTTACTTCTCATTTACATGCCATTTAAATAGCCAAGAGGAAAGTTCAATTGGTGGTTTAATGCTTTAACCACAGGCATTGGTAGCCTACTTTGTGGTTTAGATCATAGTCTTGTCTTCAGTAATTAAAGGGTATGAAGTGTACAGTCATGGAAATTATGAGCCTTTTGGCCACTTACAAAAGAAACTTTATAGTTTTATAAGACAAAAAGCTGTTGCCTTTGAATCCTAAATGAAGGTATATTCAAAAACCCTCTTAACAGCCAAGTGGGTGGGGGGTGGGGTGGCACACAACTTGGATCCTATCACTAAGGAGGCAGAGGAAGGTAGATCTCTTGAGAGTTTGAGGCCAGCCTGGTCTATAGAGGATAGCCAAGGCTACACAAAGAAACTCAATCTGGGAAAACGAAGAAAACAAAACAAAACCAAAAAGGACACACACACTCCTCAAAACAAACCAACAAAAATGCTCCTTCACAGTAGTTTGGGCCTGGAGAGTGCAATGCTCCCTGAACCCCAGTAGGGAAAGAATGCGGGCATGCCACAGATTATCCCTGAGGAGCCTGATAGGTACTGCAGTTGTTTCAACAAGCGGGTGAGCGAGCCTGTGCCCAAACTGATCTAGTTTGTAGTGGAATCTGCTGAGATTTCCAGGAATTCGGGTGGAGACAGGGCTGGATAAGAAAGGACTCAGTGATGTTCTGAAGTAGCAGCGATCTATGGAGTGTGTGCCTTTAATCCAGCCCTTGGATGGCCTAGGCAGGCGGATCTCTGAGTTCCGGTCCAGCCTGACTACAGAGGGAGTTCCAGGACCCTGTCTCGGGGGAGAAAAAAAAAAAAAAGGAACTGTTTCATTGTACTTAAATTTCCATCAAAACAACAAAGCAAAGAGGCTTGTGATGTAACTCAGTGTTAGAACACCCCAGCTAGCACGTGCTAGGCTCTGGATTCCGTTTCCAGGAAGTGAAAAAGAAAAGGTGAAATGGGGGAAAAGTAACAAAGTAACTCTTTGGCTGTCTGATGCTTCTGAGTGTGGTGTCAGTAGTTACTCTGTGATGGTTGGAAAGTTAAACTGGGTTAAAGCACACAGCTGGACCTGTGGTAAATGATCTACAAGTAGCAATTAGGATGTGTTTACAGTACATTTTATATTTCTGTGCTATTTGATAGACATTGCCTTTGTTTCTTTTGAGGCAGGATCTCACTATGAAGCCCTTACAGACCTGGAACTCACTATACAGAATAGGCTGGCCTCAAACTCTGAGCTCTCCCTACTCTGCCTCCCAAATGCTGGGATTAAAGGCACGTACCACCATGCCTGGCTATAGGTCTTGTATTTGGGAAGTTTCTAATTTAGGAAGAAGTTTAAATCCTCCAGGAAATAATTGGAGACACAGGAGAGGAAATATATATGGTAGAATATTGATCGTTTAAGGAAGAAGAGATGCTCCGGCCTTATCAAGCTATCTGGCCCCAGAAGGATATAATGGAATTCAGAAGAGGAAAGTGGTCACCTGGAAGTTAAGGAATGAACTAGAATGTTTATCCCCTCCCCCGGCCCCTTTCCTCTATTCTCTTAGTCTCTCTGCTTATCTTCTGCTGTCTAAACTACAGTTCTCGATTTTTTTCCACCTCTGGCCCCCTCTTGTCGTTTCCCCATATACTTTCAGTGATTCATCTTAACATAGCCACATTTTTTTGGCTTGATTTGTGTGTGTGTGTGTGTGTGTGTGTGTGTGTGTGTGTGTGTGTGTGGGTGTGTGTGTGTGTGGGTTGTGTGTGTGTCTGTGTAAGTGTGTGTAAGTGTGTATAACTGTGTAAGTGTGTATATGTAAGTGTGTGTAAGTGTGTGTAGGTATGTGTCTGTGTGTGTGAGTGTGTATATGTAAAGGTGTATGTGTGTGTAAGTGTATGTGAGTGTGTGTAAGTGTGTGTGTGTGTGTTGTATAAGTGTGTATGTGTGTGTGTATCCATTAAAACTCTGAATTGCTATTGTTTAAGATAGAAAGTATTTTATGTGTGTATCAAAGGTGACATTGAAGATGCTGTTAGGTCTTGATCCTCATGAGCAGAGGAGCCTTTTCTTAAAATGTTCTTGGTCTTTCTTGAACGGCCGGGGCTCTCATCTGCCCAGTGTCCAACAGATATTATTTTCTATAGTAGTCAGATTTCTGGTGAAGAGAGCTCTTAACTGGCTCTGTTTGGGAGACCCATCTAAATGGAGGATTCTGTTCCTAATGAAGGTTTCTGCACATCTTTGATTTCATAAACAGACTTTGAGAGCTATCTTTTTACATCACCAAGTCATCCTTTTTTTTTTTTTTTTTTTTTTCTTTTCTTTTTTTCGGAGCTGGGGACCAAACCCAGGGCCTTGCACTTGCTAGGCAAGCGCTCTACCCCTGAGCTAAATCCCCAACCCCCAAGTCATCCTTTTTTAATTTCAATTTTTTATGTACAGTGCTGTTTTGCCTGCATATATGTCTGTGTGAGGGTGTCATATCTTGGACTTGCAGACAGTTGTGAGCTGCCAAGTAGGCGCTGGAAATTGAACTCAGGTCCTCTGGAAGAACAGTCAGTGCCCCCAACTACTGAGCCATCTCTCCAGCTCCCAGATTCTCATATTTTATAATGTTTTGTGTAATTCTCCAAGTTGATTCTGGCGTTGGCCTCAGGAAAGGCAACAAAATATATTTGCTAAGGACCTAGGCTCAAAGAAGCCCAATGCCTGGGTCCAACCCCCTGCTTTGTAACTTCGGAAGCTTCACCTAACCGTGCTCTCAATTTCTCCTATGTAAAAGGTCATCATTTGTGGAACCTATCTCTGGGAAGCTCTAGAGGATTAAAAATAAGTTCGTGTAAAGTGTCCATTATGAGGTAAATACTTAAAAATTTTAGAGTATATTCATGAAAATTTCCACTCCAGGAACAGTTACCACTGGTGTACCCTAGGCAAGAAGCTCCAAGGCATCTATCTATAAAGTACAAGTGTTTCAGGTGTTGTCAAAAATGGACCCCAGGGCAGGGGGATTGGGGCCTAGAGGGGGGTTCCGGGGTTAAAAATATTTACTGCTCTTCTAGAGGAATGGGGTTCAGTTCCCAGCACCCATATGGTGGTTCTTTGTAATTTCAGCTCCAGGGGATCCAATGCCTCTGGGTTCTAAGGACACCTCCATTCCTGTGCCCATACCCACATGCAGACAGACACACACAACTATACCATACCCCACACCCCCAAAAAGCAACAGACAAGACAGGAAGCCGTGGAAGAAAACTCTTTAATTTGATACGGATGCCGAAGTGAGCTCTCCACAATTGATGGCTTCTGGTGCGGGTGGGGGTGAGGAAGGACTCAGTTTTCTTTAAAGGGCAGGCCACCAAGAGTTTGACCATGCTCCAGTGAGTATATAGGTAATACAAACTGAACTTTGTTCTTGTTTGGTTGATTGTTTTTCTGTTGTGTGTGTGTGGGGGAGGGTGAGTTACCAGGGGAGGGTGAGTTACTAGGGGAGGGGGACAGCCCTAGATGGACTGGGAAGTAAGTGTAATTGGGGTGTATTATGTGAAATTCCCAAATAATAAAAGTATCCTGTTGGAAAAAAAATATATGCTTGTGTGTATATAATACACATAACTAAAAATATAAAAATAAATTTTAAAAAATCCACCCGAGGGTTTAGCATAATTGCTAAAAGCATTTCAAAGGTGAGATAAGTACTTGAATGCTGTTGACTGGAAAGACTGCAGAGGCCTCATCCTCATACCTACCAGTGGCAAATCCATAGGACCAGCAGCTTGAGGAGCAGAGCATGGTCCTGTCACAGTTCATAGTGTCATCTGTCCATTGCGTTGGCTCAGGAGTGAAGCTTTCACAGAAGGTGTTGTGTGGAAACCCGAGGACAGAGTGGACCCTCACCGAGCTGGAAACGTGACCACATCGCATTGTTCTTGGCTGTGTACTTGGAATTCTTGGTCTAGGGCTGACTTCCACTGCACAGCACCAGCTGCTAAGGTGCTGTCCTCTCTGCTCACCTGTCCCCTCCACAAGCTGCTGATATTTGCCAGAAGAAAGGCAGGATAGCCAAATAACCAGCCACACTGTGTCAGCCGGACTTGGTCACCATGACACAGTACCTCACATGAACAACCGAAAGGAGGAAAGGTGGATTCGGCTCATGGTTTCGGGCCATGGTCACTTATCTCCGTGTGTATGGGTACCTGGTAAGGCAGTGCATCATGACGGCAGCAATGTGTAGCTGCTGTGTGACACTTTTCCTGGGTAGACTGGAATGGCAGAGCAACTCTCAGACTAATTCCAGCAAGAATGCTTTCTGTGCACTCAGAGATTGCAAATGAGAAACTCTTTATTGAATTAGGCTGGCCACCTAGCCAAGCTAATGCTCTGGGGAAGACTGGGCCCTGAGTTACGAATCCATATAACATACAAGTCTCAGCCAGGGTTATTTTAGCAGAAGTAACTGTAGAAGTGGGGTTGACTTAATATGGAAAGTTTGTGAAGAGTATCTGTCTTTTAAGATGGTTCTGTAAGTGATTGTTTTACCTGGAGAGATGATGGCTCAGTGGTTAAGAGGGCCAACTGCTCTTCCAGAGGTCCTGAGTTCAGTTCCCACCAACCGCATGGTGAGTCACAACCATCTGCAATGAGACCTGATGCCCTCTTGTGTGTCTGAAGACAGTGACAGTGTGCATATACATAAAATAAATAAATCTTTAAAAAAAATAATTGTTTTCCCAAGGACTGAAATAAGTAGAAATACAGAAGCGAGGCTTAGCATTTCTCGTTCTTGACTATGCTAGAAGTAAGGCTTTCAAACTGTAAACCAGCATTTTGACTGTGTTGTGAATATATACATCAAAGGTAGAAATACACAGCATATAAATTCCCCCTTATCAAGGGGGTGAAAGACCAAAGTAACAATACCATCAAAGTTGAACCTGGTGAACCGATGAGTTTATTGGTTAGTCTGGAGTGTGGGTAAGGTATTACAGAGGCAGGAACAACTCAAAAGCTGCATAAACCAAAGCCCACCCAGCATGAGGAATCTGGAGCTGTATTATTTGCAGGTAGCAGAAAGCTATGAGTCTTCAATTTTCTTTAAGGGGCTGGCCACTGGGAGTTTGGCCGTGTTCAAATGAATATATGGGCAACAAAAATTGGATTTAGTGGTTTTCCTTGTTTTGATATGTGTGGGAATGGGGCGCACAAGGGTGGGAAGAATGGGAAGCAAACATGATCAGGGTACATGATACAAAATTCCCAAATAATTAATAAAAATATTATGTTGGGAAAAGATACTTTCCTTCAGAGAGAGAGAGAGAGAGAGAGAGAGAGAGAGAGAGAGAGAGAGAGAGAAAGAGAGGAGAGTCTTCCAGGAAGCTCCATAATTCTTACTGCTTATCTAATGTTAGGGATGGAGGAGCTTTGTGTATTAGTCAATTTCAGGAACTTCCTGAGTTGTTTTTCCTGAGTCTTAAGAAACATTCCTTTACAGTTGGTTCTTAGCCTTCCTAATACTGTGACCCACAACCATAAAATTATTTTTGTTGCTATCTGATAAGTGTAATTTTGCCACTGTTATGAATCATAATGTAAATATTTTTTTTAAGATAGAGGTTTGCCAAAGGGTTCACACTCCACAGACTGAGAACTACTGCTTTAGACCTTCTTGAGCTTTAAGGAGCTTCCTTCCTCCAGGGTGGGATGTTTCAATTCAGAAGAAACTGCTACACAAAAGCGGGGACTGGCTGTTCTCCTATGGTCAGGAAGGGTTAAGGGGAGAGGGAGGGAGCCAGAAGAAGGATATGAGTGAATGTCTGCATTCTGGGCCTTTCTCCTTTTCCCCTTGAATTTCACTGAGACCCTTGCCTATGAGATGGCACTAATTTTAGGATTTTCTCCCCTTAGTAAATCATGTCTGGAAACAGCCCCTAAACACACGTAGAAGTGTGTCTGACTCACAGGCACTTTTCAGTCTAGTCAAGTTGACAATCAAGGTTAACCATTGCCCTAACTTAGGTCAATTTGTGACATGCTATAAAATGTACAAGGAGTGCTCTCACGATTGTAGTAACTAGACATTCTGTCATCGTTATGGCTGCAGAACTCCTTTCATTCCACAGAGTCTGCCCTGGCTCGTTTTAAGTCAACTTGACACAAATTAGAGTTCTCTAAGAGGAGGGAGCCTCAGTTGAGAAAAATGCTTCTGTAAGATCAGGCTAGAGGCAAGCCTGAGGGCATTTTCTTAGTGATGGATGGGAGGGCCCAGCTCATTGTGGGTGGGGCCATCCCTGGGCTGTGGTCCTGGATTCTATAAGAAAGCAGGTTGAGCAAGCCATGATGAGCAAGCCAGTAAGCAGCACCCCTCCAGGTCCTGACTTCCTTCAGGGATCAGCAATGCTGTGGAAGTGCTTTTGGTCATGGTGTGTCATCACAGCAATGGTAACTGTAACCTTGAGTTGCATCTGTGGCCTTCTGGCTGCCATGGCTGTTGCCTAGGAGCTAAGATCTGTATGTCTTAGTTTGGTGCCATCCAGAGCTGACTCTGATACAGGAGTTTGGGTGCAAGCCGTGTCCTTGTGTAGCAGTCCTGAGCAACGCTGAAGGAACAGAGAACCAAGATAGCAAAGAGAAAGCAGACAATTAAAAAGTACGCTGTACTGCTGGCAAGATGGCTCAGTGAGTAAGGGCACTTGTTGCTTTTGCCGGAGACCTGGGTTTAGATCCCAGCATGGCGGATCACAAAAATCTGGAGCTCCAGTTTCAAAGGATCCGATCCCTTCTCTGTGAGTACCACATGCATGCAAACACATGCATAAAATAAAGACCTGTATGAATTGAAGCCAGGAGTGGTAGTGGATACCCTTAATGCCAGCACTTGGAAGGCAGAGACAGAAGGAGCAGAAGTTTAAGGTTATCTTCAGATACATAGTAAACCTGAGGCCAGCATGAGCTACACGAGGCCTTGCTTCAAAACTAATAAGTGGGGGGGGGGCACATGTGTGGGTAGGAAATCCCTCGTGCACTCTCTGAGCATCTGTGTGGCCTGTGCTCAGATCTATCTGACCAGATGAAGAGGACACACACCAGCTTTTCCCCGAGGGCTTCTTGCTCTTGGAATCTGCTGGTGTGTGTAAATAGCGTCAGAAGTGTGGGCAAGGAACCATTTGCTGCAGTCAGAAGGGCCCCTTGGAAGATGGGCACAATTCTTTCCAGGATCAGCTAGAGACAGCAGGTTTGCCAAAGGTCCTAACCATGGCACCTAAATAGCTTAGTCTAACCTAGGTTAAGACACTGGAAACTCCCCTCCCAGATGCCCAGGCCTCTGCAACATGAACAATCCCCAAATATTTAGTTGTTTTTCCTAGTCTCAGGGAGTCCTGTGGATTGGGTATCTTATCTGCTCTCAATGTTACAAAACTAGCATGTGTTTTTGTAAATGCCTTGGTTGGAATCAGTAGATTTATCAATGTTCAATGGAATTTGGGGGTGACCTTGCCCAAATAGAGTTTCTGCACCAGGCCTCAGAAGAGTAAAATGAAGTCATTCATACCATGAAATTAAACTGCGACTCTCAGGAAGGAAGAAAATCCCCCAACAGACCAGCCACTATTTCCAAAACCAAGAGACAGCACCTAAGCTGAAGGGACCCAGGCAACTCAAGCTGGTGTAGGGAAGGTCCCTTTGCTTTAAAACCTCACTAGAAAAACAAGCCAGTGTTAAGACACCCACTGTTTCCTTGTTCCTGCTCAGAACTGCCTTGTCCAAGCCAATCCTGCTGTCCTACACAAAGGAGAGCCTTTCTGCTTTAAAAAATGAATGCTTGCATTGATTCTTTTACAATTTCACACATGTACGTAATGCAGTCAGTTCATCTTATTTACACCCTCTTGTTCTTCTCTCAAACCTCTCAATACTCCCTCCTCCCTACAAGTTCCTTTTTAAGGGTCATGTATTCTTTTGTTTGGTGAGTCAGTGATTTTAACCAAGACGGTCTCTGAGATGGGAAGGACACTATCCATCGATCCCTAATGGGCTCAACAGTGGACATGTATCTAAGCTAAGCCCCCTCCTCACTCCTTTAATTACCAATAGCAGGGAGAGGTAAGGACTCATAAGGCTCCCTCACCCATCAAGAGTTGGCTGTGGGCAACCACAACTACTCTGTGTTCGCAACTGCAGTTTTCGTGTCATATGCAGAAGACAGCGTTTTATACAGTCTTTCCTCTGTTTTCTGGCTCTAACATTCTTTCTGCCTCTTCTGTCACAATATTCCAAGCGTTGAGGAGGGCGATGTAAAGGCCCTGTTTAGAGCTGAGCACTTAACCGTTCCTTTGTCTTAGCACTTGATACAGTTGAGAGCTTCTGCAGTCACTCCCATTTATTGTAAAGAGAATCTTATCTCATTAAGGATAAGGAAAGCGTCTGTCCACGATTACAAACACAGAAGTTTAGAAGACAGTTTGTCACCAGGTCAGTTTAGCTACAGAGTAGTAGTGAGTCCCCTTTTTACAGCCTCTTCAACTGTGAGGCTCCATTGGGTTTACAGTAACAAACTTCATGTTACTCCTACACTGGCCAAATCCACTCACAGAGCAGGTGGTTGCCCCTACAACAGTTGTGCCACTATAGCACCAATGAACACATCTTGCCATGGAGGTTGGTACTATAGTTAGCAAGATTATTCTGGTCTTAGTAGTATTACCAATGCCCTTTCTCCCCCAAGCAGCCTGCGTAGCACCTGCCAGCATTATGAAAGCTGCTTCATTTTCTATATCTTTATGTCTTGCAAAGAATGTGTTATCTTTAGCAATAGGTCTTTTAAATTTATTTATTTTATGTATATGACTACATTATTGCTCTCTTCAGACATACCAGAAGATGGCATTGGATCCCATTACAGATGGTTGGGAGTCACCATGTAGTTGCTGGGATTCGAACTCAGGACCTCTGGAAAAGCAGTCAGTGCTCTTAACCACTGAGCCATCTCTCCAGCCATAATAAGGTCTTAATGTATAGTTCTGGTGGGTAGTCAAGAGGTATCTTAGTTAGGGTTTTATTGTTGTGAACAGACACCATGACCAATGTAAATTTTATAAGGACAACATTTAATTGGGGCTGGCTTACAGGTTCAGAGGTTCGGTCCATTATCATCAAGGTGGGAGCATGGCAGCATCCAGGCAGGCATGGGGCAGGAGGAGCTGCATTCTATATCTTCATCCGAAGGAAGCCAGGAACAGACTGAGCGTCCCCAGGCAGCTAGGAGTAGGGTCTCCAAGCCCACAGTGACACAGGCCACACAGTGCCACTCCCTGGGCCAATCATATGCAAACCATCATAAGAGGGATGGCTAGAGTCAGTGTTGTTTTAGGGGCCTTTGGTGTCCGTAAGAGGGTATCTCCCATACTGATTCTAGAAGCATCATCTATCTAAGCTCTCTCTCTGTGTGTGTGTGTGTGATCTTCTAACTCACTTTTTTTTTTTTTTTTGGTTCTTTTTCTTTGGAGCTGGGGACCGAACCCAGGGCCTTGCGCTTCCTAGGCAAGCGCTCTACCACTGAGCTAAATCCTCAACCCCTTCTAACTCACTTTTAAACATTATAGTCATGCTTCACCATGTAGTCTATAAATACAGTAAATGAGGTTTAACAAATTCAGTTTTTCTCATCGTGTCCCCCTCCCATCTCCTGGGGATATTTGTCCTGACCTGAGGATTCCATGAACACTGTGATTATTGTCATGCTTCACCACGGTTTTTTTTTTTAATACAACAATTGAGGTTCAACCAGTTCTTGTTTCTCAACCTACCTACAGGGGATATTTGTCACATCCTGAATGCTATCAGCCTATATAGTAGCTTATGGTGGTGCCAAGCATCGTACAGAGTATGGGACAGGCCTCACCCCAATAAAGATGTATCTGACCCTGCATGCCAACAGATCAAGGTTAAAAAAAACACTGGTCTGAATTCATTCCCGTATCTTCAGCTATTCTATTACAATTGGAACTGCCTTGAGACATTCAGAGCTTTCATTGTTATAGGAAAGTGCTTGCCCCTTCCTATCAAGAGACTTAGGGCAACCGATACATGATACCGTACTCTAAAACAGGTACGGACAGAACCTGGACTTTATGACGCGTGCAAATACTAACATTGGCCCTGGCTATTTGTTCGGAAGCATTACGGCTGGTCCAGAACTTTCAAAGCCGTGTGATCAACAGTCTCTTATTCTATACGGTTTCTTACCAAACCCCTCTGTGAGTTCTTTGTGTGCAGGTGTGCAAGCACGTGTGTGCATGTGGAGACCAGGTGTCAATGATGCTATCTTTCCCTGCGTGCCATCCGCCTTGTTCTTTTGAGACAGGATTTCTTACTGGGACACAGGGCTCAACAATTCAGTTATCCTGCCTGGTGCAAGAGCCCCAAGGATTCTCCTGTCCATGCCTCTCTAGATCCCGGATTTGGGATGTTGGGTCTCTAAGCCAGACCTTAATTGCTTGCATAGCATTTTACCAACTGAGCTGTATCAACCCCCTTACCGAGCATGTAACGGATGCTTTATGGCTCTGACCTCTATGGCAGTGTCCAGTTAAAGCAGAGCTTTAACGTGTGGAACAGATCACTTTTTGATCCCAACAAGTCACCTATTGCCTGCTAGGTCCTTCTCAGATGCTCCCGTGTGCAGGAAAACACTTGAAAATGTGGGTTTCATTCTATGGAGTATGGTAGGAAGAGGGCAGGATGTGTGCAAGGGAAGCCTGTGGTGCCTACAGGGAGAAAATAGAACTGTAACCAATGTTAGACATCCAGATGTGTCCCCTTATCTGCACAGGTGCTCCTCCTTCACAGGCAAGATCATATCATATGTGCCATAGCTCTCTCTCGTGTGCTCTCTCTCTAAAGTAGTTTTTCTGTTTATTTTAGCTGCTTCCTTCTCCCTACTATGTTAACTTTGTATATATCTCTGTCTTAGTTACTTTGCCTATTGATGTGAAGAAATACCATGGCAACTTATAGAAAATAGTGTTTAATGGGGCTTACGGTTTCAGAGACCGAGTCCATGACCATCATGCAGGGAGCATGGCAACAGGCAGATAGGTATGGTGCTGGAACAGTAACTGAGAGATCACATCTGATCCACAGCATGAGGTGGAGAATTAACTGAGACTGGCATGGGCTTTCGAATCTCAAAACCTGCCCTCAGTGACATACCTTCTCCAAGAGGGCCATACCTCCTGTTCCTTCCCAAATAGTTCCACCAACTGGGGACCTACCGAGCATTTAAACTTCTGAGTCTATGTGGGCCACTGTCATTCAAATCACCATAATATCCTTTCAGAATTCTCCCTATGCTCATGTAAGCATGTACAGCTATGCACAAACAGTAGAAATGATCAGAGGTTGCCAACATTTGACTACTACAAACCAGTGGTTTTAGATTGTTTGTAATTAACACCTGTGAGTGAGTGATCAGATGCCGTTTAGGTCCACATCTCTCCCTCCTGCTTTCTCACCACACTGAGTCAAGAGCAGAGTGCTAATGTCCTTACACAGGGCTCTGGGGCAGCCTCCTCCCACATCCAGTCCTCACAGACTCTGCCAGCTTCCTCTTGCTTCAGTCTAACTCACTTGGTCTCTGGAATGTGAGGCTGCCCCTCCTTCATAAAGGAGCAGTGTTCTGCATACTGAAAGCTGAGTGGGTGTTTGGGATGCCTCCCATTTGTACCAGAGAGGTACTTGTACCAGTCTCAGGATTCTAGCTACAGGGCTGGTTTTCTAGAACTGCAGAGTTGACCCATGCTTGTCCCTTGCTTTATAAACATGCTGCATTAACTGGACGGTTATGGGTTTAATCCTTAATCTAAATTAGAAATTTTATTCAATAAAATAGCTATCCGATGCCTTCGATATACAGACTACTTCCATGGCTGTCATCCGAGTGTAAGAACCTCTAACCATAGGGTTGGGGATTTAGCTCAGTGGTAGGGCACTTGCCTAGGAAGCGCAAGGCCCTGGGTTCGGTCCCCAGCTCCGAAAAAAAAAAAAAAAAAAAAAAAAAAAAAACTCTAACCACCTCTGGAACATAGTACGCAGCCCTGCCCCACCCCCAGATCCTCCACGCTGCGGAGCCCTGGCGAAGAGTAGCAAGACTCCAAGAAAGAAATGTTTTGTGACTCTCACAAGATTAGTGAAAAAAACCAAGAAATCAAACAGCATCTGTTTACAGTAGGTGGTAAGGAAAACATAACACAAGCCATTCCCTGTCGTGTACAGAACCCGTTTGATACATACATTTCCTGTGTGAGCAGTTTCAAAGATTGTTGGGTTTCTTCCTAATAACATAGCAGATGCCAGGGAATAAGGGCTCAGTGTGTTCCCGGCACAAGGCGAATTTATCCAGGCCTGACTCAGGCAGGCGGCAGCCAAGCTGTCAGGACTAAGAATGACTGAGTCATAAATATATATTCCAGTTATAAATTCCAGTGGGTGTCCATGGCTGAAGAGGGACTGAGAAACATGAATTCCAATGGATGCCTATGGCTACTCGGTCTGAGTGTAGATCACAGTCCCCGACATTTTTGTTAGATTCTCCACATTTGGACCAGGTTTTCTTTTCTGGGTCCTTCTTTCCATTCTGGCTCCTGGTTGTCAGGCTTCACTTGAACGCGAGGCCTCCTACAGGATACAGAAGCGATGGACTTCTATCACCTGGCTGTCTGATTCCACGGTAAATACACACCAGAAGCAATGTCAGTTTTGTTTGTTTTGTTTTTGCGATGGATTTGCCGTTAATCAGAACGGAGGTGTTATAAAAATCACCACTCGATGCCAAAACAGAAAATGAAAAGACACACAGCCTTGTTGTCACTCAGGCCAGTCTGTCCTTGGCCACCTGGTCTACGAAGTTGCGCTGGTCGCACTGTATGATTTGGGAAGGAGGCTATTGAGATGGAAAAGGCTCCTCCCTGGATGCCAGAGCCTTGGACAAACTGAAAGCCAAGCTAATGAAAGAGAGTCACAGGATGGCCAACAAGGACTGAGAGAAAGAAAGATATACTGACCAAATGATACGATATTTCAGTTAATCGGGGTGGGGGTGTAATTCAAGAAAACAAATAATTAGCTAGTTCCACAGCTCGCGAGAGGGCTCTTTTGCCACATAAATGTGATTCATATGACTTGAGTATGGATACCTGGTCCCCAAGTTATTAAAAAAAAGAAGGAAAAAAAGGAGGAAAAGAAGGGAGTAAGAGAGGGAGGAAGAGGCAAGGCAAGATCTCTTGGCCTTACTACCCAGCTAGTCTAGACAAATCAGTGAGAAATCAGTTTAGTGAAAGGCCCTGTCTTTTTTAAAGATTATTTATTTATTTTATGTATATGAGCACACTGTAGCTGTCTTCAGACACACCAGACCCCATTACAGATGGTTGTGAGCCACCACGTGGTTGCTGGGAATTGAACTCAGGACCTCTGAAAGAACAGTCAGTGCTCTTAACCACTGAGCCATCTCTCCAGCCCTGAGAGACCCTGTCTTAAAAAGTGATGTACCCCTGATTATTATAATCTCTCTGCGCCCTTTTTTTATGATGTTTTTTGAGTCTTGGGCATAGCAGCTTCATTGCAGATGGACCAGGCAAGACTGAATGCACCAGAATCATTTATTCTCTGCCTCTTGTCCAGCTGGGAGGCCCTGAAATAGCCTCTTTCTACTTCAAAAAGGAGCTTCTATTGTGAGAGTTGAAAGGATTTTATCCTTAACAGACTGTCACCAGCAGTTCCATCAATGAGAGAAACTGTTCAGATTTATCCATGGGTATAAGTATTTATAACGCAGTTATAAATTATGCGTGATTTATAAGAGAAAGAAGACGTGTGGAAAGACCGTGTGGATGGACCAGGAGTATTCACGAGAGAGCAGCCATGAGGACACACATGGATCAGAGAGAGCTGGAGAAGACAGAATGGCAAGTAACAGGGCACTTGGCTGGCGATTAGCAGCCTAGCTGGGTTAGAATGGCTCCAAACCTGCCCAGCCTAGGGTCGCAGCTTGTTAATGAAAATACTAGGTTTCTGTGTCACTTATTGGGGAGCTGAAAGGGGCTGGAGCAGGTGTGAAAACACCCTGTTTCAGTTATCTGGAAGCAAAAGGGGTGTGGGAAACCCTCCCAGGAATTGCTTTTACACGTTAGTTCTGCAGCCTTTGGCTAAAGCTTTCTGGATCTTACTGTCCCCACTATTCTGCCTCAGGTCTTTTCTGAGAGCGGAAGTCACAGATGTCTTTGGTGGTGGTGGTGTGTGTGTGTGTGTGTGTGTGTGTGTGTGTGTGTGTCTGTCTGTCTGTCTGTCTGTCTGTCTCTGTGTGTGTGTGTATCTGTCTGTGTGTCTCTGTGTGTGTGCGTGCGCGCGCGCGTGCGTGAGCAATAACTTCTGTTGTTTAGGGGTGGAGTCCCGGTCTAAGAGGGACCAGCCAACTTTCCTCTTGCCCTATAGAGTGGCTGCAGAGGAGCTCTGGATCCCCTCTAGTAGGACCTGGCTGGAATCCCTGAAGCACAAGCAGTTTGAGTCAGAACTGCTAGTACTTGTTTCTTTTCTGATTGATGCAACAAAGTATCTGACAGAGCTTTGTTTCAGTCTGAGGGTCCGGTGCATGATGGAGGGGAAGAAGGAAGGCATGACCACAGGAGCTGGAGGCAGCTGGTCACACACCGTCTGCACTGCAGAAGCAGAGAGCAGTGACGCTGCTGCTCAGCTCCCTTTCACTCAGTCCCGGACTCCAGCCAGGAATGAAGTCCACCACGCTTACGATGAGTCTTCTTGCCTCAATTAAACTAATCCAGATGAGCCAGAGACTTATTTCACTCAATATATATATTATTATTATTATTATTATTATTATTATTATTATTTACTTATCCCTTTACATTCCGCTCAGTCACTCAGCGTCTCCCTCTCAGTCATCCCCTCCCACAATTCCTCCCACATGCCCCCTCCCTTCTCCTTTGAGCAGGTGGGGGAACCCCGGGTATCCCCCCTACCCTGGCCCATCAAATCTGGAGACTTATTTCTGTGTGATTGCAAACCCTGTTAGGTTGACAAGTCAGATTAACCATGACGCTGCTGTATTTTTATTTTGGAAAGAAGTTTGCAGTTGTCTGCAGATTCGCAGCGAGCGATAGACATTCTTCTGGGTTCTCGGGCTGGGACCCTGGTTTCTGTGTTCACTGGTTTTACCCTCCTGTCTGGCTCACCAGCTGGTAACAGCGCATGTTAGGGGTTGTAAAATGGTATCCAGGCTCTTGTGTCTCAGAAGGAGAAATTGGACAAAGACACACAGCTATTGAACAAAACAAGAAAACTTTTTAAGATAGGATGTGATTCCAGGTGAGTCTCTTAGGAGTAGATTTTCTCTTTTCTTTTATTTCTTTATATATTTATGTATCAGTTAAAAATATGAAATGAACAATTTCAGGTATATTATTTCCAGGTATCATTGTGATGTTCTTTTCTTTAAAAAATTTTTTAGATTATAATATAATTACATTTCTCCTTTCCATTTTCTTCTTCTAAACCCTCCCACACACTCCCGTTCTTCTTCAAATTTGTGGCCTTTTTTCCCACTAATTGCTATTGCATGAATATATGTCTGTGCACACACACATATATCCCTAAATATATATATATAGGCCTGTTCAGTCTATATAATGTCATTTGTAGCTGTGTTTTCAGGGCTGACTTTGGGCACTGGACAACCAGTTGGTGAGCTCTTCCCTAGAGAAGACCACCTCCCTTACTACCCTATTTCCTCAGTTGCCCATGGGTCTTTGTGTAGGGTTGGTGCTTCTTGGGTTTTTCCTCGTTCACTTTGGCACACCCGTTGGTGTTGTCCTTGCTCAGCTCCCATTTGGCCAGTCGTGTTGGTGACTCTGTGAGTATAACATGTGACATTGCTAGGACACACATTCTCACAGAAAACTCCCCAATCCTCTGGCTTTTACAGTCTGCCTGCCTCCTCTTCCTCAATGCTCCCTAAACTATAGATGCAGGGGTGTTTTTGTTTTTCTAGATGTATCTGTTGGGACTGGGCCCTACAACTCTGCATTTTGATTAGTTTTGGTTTTCTATAATAGTCTCCATCCATTCCAAAGAGAAGTTCCGTTGATGAGGAATGAGAACAACGCTTATCTGTGGGTGTAAGGACATTTTGCTATAGATTATCTGTGGGTATAAGGGCATCTTGATAGGGATTCTGAGAAGATACATTTTCAAAGGAAGCCACCAGAGCAGAGAGGAGAGAGAGAGAGAGAGAGAGAGAGAGAGAGAGAGAGAGAGAGAGAGAGAGATCATCAGTTTAACAGCTCACATAATGTGCTACAGACTTCCTGATTACTTTCAAGGTAGAGCTATGAGGTCTCTTTGCCTTCACCCCTAGTCTTCACATATTGGAAGCAATGCCTGAAAAAGTCTTGAGAAAGGCTCCCAGGACAGATGTTATCTATGTGCTGCTTGACTACCAATCATGAGTTGTATAGACTGGGGCCTCCTGGGAAGGCAATTTGGGTAGCCAGGGTAGATACATCACCTTAACTTTATATTAACATAATACTAATATAAATATTATATACATAATATAAAATATATTTTATATAATGTGTTAATAATTATAATAATATATCAAAGCAATACAAATAAAATTGACATAATAAAAATAATATAAAAATAGAAAACTAATGTAACATAATTCATAAATACTCATTTACTGTGAACACCTACCCACAATTATACTGGTGTCTTTTCTTTTACCGTATCAATAAGAGACTTAGAAATAGCCATTTGTTAACTTAGTATTACATATGAATAGTTGAGTACTTTTAAAGGAGCCTTCTATGTAAGGTATACAGCCAAGTGCCTGTCACAGGGTTGCTTAGCAATATTGGTATTTCCTTCTAGAATGACTTTCTTCTGTTTGGTTAATTGGTGAAGGAGAATGAAAACACTGGCTTTTACCAGTCATATACATTTCCCAAGAAAACTATGTTATACAAGGTCTTTTTCTCTCTCCCATTTGGCTGAGCTCAATGCTGCCTTTCCATATTGACCAACTTTCTCCTTTCTAGTAATTGTATCACAGATCTTATCCTTAGAAATGGACGCAAGTGGAATCATTCCTTTCACTCATGTAGTTGGATCCACTTATTAAAATATCAAAGACATTAATTGTCATGGGTAATTGTGGTGGCTTGAATAGGTTTGGCCCCCATACATTCATGCGTTTGAATGGTTGGCACTATTAGGAGGTGTGGCCTGCTGGAGTGGGTGTGGCCTTGTTGGAGGAAGTGTGTCATTGTAGGAGTGGGCTTTGAGGTCTCTATGCTCAGGCTCTGCCCAGTGTGGAGAGAACCTCCTCCTGGCTGCCTTCAGACCAAGGATGTAGAACTCTTGGCTCCTCCTCTAGCACCAAGTCTGCCAACAAGATACCAAGCTTCCCACCATGATAGTAACAGACTGAACCTCTGACCTGTAAGCCAACCCCAACTAAAAGTTTGCCTTGGTCATGGTGTTACAGTAGTAAACCCTGAGACAGGAATAATTACATTTTGAAGGATGTAACATAGAAATGCCTGTGGTATAATCTGTAGGCGATAAAGGTATAGGCTTGAAAACACACCAAAAACCATGATTTAATTTATATAGAGATGTAGAAAAGAAGTACAAGGAAAAAATTTCAAAATGTCAAGAGATGTTCTGGGAAAGCAAAGTAATAGAGTCTCACTATGTACGATGCCTGTTTAGAAAAATGACTTCGTTACTTCATTTTTTTTCCTGCCTGTAGGTGTTTTGCCTGCGTGTGTAGTCTGTGCATCACTTGTTGACGACCAGAGGAGGGGATTGGGTCCCTTGGAACTGGAGTTACAGATGGTTGTGAGCCACCATGTGGGTGCTAAGCATTGGACTTGGCTCTGCTGAGAGAGCATCTCCTAACCCCGTCAGCAATCCCTTCATACAGTTTTGAAACTGGTCTTTTTTCTACAGTGAACTCAAAAGTTACTCACTTTTCCCACTACTACTTTGTAAGCAGGAGACAGAAACCCAGTGCAGTTCTGTCCCCCCCACACCCCACACCCCAAAGGAGGAAACCATGGAACTTAAAGAGAAAACAGTAGTTACTGGAAACACATGCAAATGGCACCGATGCTCCTACCTCCACTCAGGGTCCTTTGTCTTCGGGCTTTCTTGGTTCGTCAACTTAAGCAGACTTTCTCAACTCTCCTGGAACTGTGACACTTTAATACAATTCCTTGTGTCATGTTGACCCCAGCCATGAAATTATTTTCACTGCTACTTCATAACTGTAATTTTGCTACTGTTGTGAATCCGAATGAAAATACCTCAGATCCCCATGAGAGGCTCATTCAACTCCAAAGGGATCACAACCCACAGGTTGAGGCCCATTTTTATTGCTGTGGGTGAAGAAAACCCTGTACTGACAGACTCTTACTCTGTAATTTTCAGTTCTGAGACTAACATAGACTCAGTTTCACCTGTTCCCAGATCCAAGGCATCAGGGTAAGGTTTGAGAATGGCCCAGGCTTAGTCCTGTTGCCAGCCAACAGCATTAGGAAGCTAGTCAGATATTAGCAGGTCAAAGGAAATACCATTCCTTCAACAGCAGCAGCTTGCAAAACCAGTTCTGAACCTGCAGGACTTCCATTACTGGTCAAAAAGAATGGACCTGAGTCATCTTTCTGGTCCTAGATGGAGACATGATATCTAAACTGCCCAGAGAGCACAAAAGTATCCAGCTGGAGGCCTTCTGGTAAGGAAAAAAGATGAACTGTCAGGCCCCTTAAGAACGAGTCCTGAGGGACCTGGGTGTGGTACAGCACACCCGGAATCCCATCACTTGGGAGGTAGAGCCAGGAGTGTTAGCTG